>NW_024513543.1:7410-119650 GCF_017590135.1 Pyrgilauda ruficollis | reverse complement strand
GGCTCGGCTCGGCTCATCTCGGCTCTGGCTGCAGCCCCAGCCCCGCTCCGGGCTCCCGCCGAGCGCCCGGCGCCGACGGAAAGTTTCTGTGCGGGGCGGGGCCGGGCTGCGGGAGCTCCGCCCGCACCGGCCCCCGCCCCCCTCGCCCGCAGGTGGCCCCGGGGGCGTGGGGACCGGGGACCCTCCCCTCGGTGCCGCCGGGGTCACTCCCGCGGCTGCCGGAGCTCCCCGAGGTGTCCTTCCCGTTCCCCGGTGGGTCCCGGCTTTGTCCCCTCGCTGTCCGCGCGGGGGGCGGTGCGGGGACAGCGGGGGGTGGTCCCAGCCCTTGGGACCCTCTGTTGTCCCCGCCCGAGGTGCTGAGCATCAGCGGGAGGCAGGACCAGGAAAACCGGGAAATACCGAGCGGGAGCGAGGAATTGCAGCATCGTCATCCCCGGGGCGGCGTCCCGCTCATCCCGGGGGACTGGCCCTGTCCTGGCCCTGTCCCTGTCCCTGTCCTGGCCCCAGGAGACAAGCCAGAGCTGGCGGCCGTGTCCTGCCCTGCCCTCCCACCCGGCAGCCGCCACCGGTTCCTCCCCTGATGGCCCCGGGGGTGACACTCGCCCTGTCACCGCCAGTGGCAGCGCCCAGGGGGACGCAGTGCTCCGTCCCGGGCACACCTGAGGCCACCGAGACGCTGCCTGCAGCCTGTGCCACGCTGCTGCTTGCTGCTAATGGCAAATCAGCTCCTGAAAATGGAATGCCACGGGGCGAGGGGGAGAATTCAGGAATTCAGCCTCCTGGCGTGGCTCTCCAGCTCTGCCTGAGGCCAGGAGAGCTCCAGGAGCTCTGGGGAAGGATTTCACTGCCCAGTACAAGCTGGCATTGCTCAGGAGCATGATCACTCCAATCTGGTCTAGATTAGATTTCAGGAAGAAATCCTTCCCTGTGAGGGTGGGCAGGCCCTGGCACAGGGTGCCCAGAGCAGCTGTGGCTGCCCCTGGATCCCTGGCAGTGCCCAAGGCACGGCTGGACAGGGCTGGGAGCAGCCTGGGGCCGTGGGATGTGTCCCTGCCCATGGCAAAGGGTGGAACAAGATGAGTTTTAAGCTCCCTCCCAACACAAACCATTCCATGATTCTGTGATCCAGCTGAGAGGGGACAACAGGACGAGCAGGGGCTGGGCTGGAGCAGGTTGGTGACAGGACACGTGGCAAAGCCAGGGGAAGGATCCCAACAAGAACACAGGTGGTTTCTGCTGCATTTCCACGCTCCTGGCTCCGAGGGGTTTGGGTCCCTGTGTTTCCTGCTGGCTGTGTTAGAGCCACATCCTTCCCTGGCCACATGCCCGGAGGAGTTTGCCAGCTGCTGGAAATGGCTGGAAGGGTTTTAAAAGCAAGAAGCCTCTCCATCCCTCAGGCTTCCCAGCACATCAGCATCTCCTGTGGGATTCAGGAGCTGGCTCTTGTGCAAACCTGAGCATCCTGCTGCTTCCCAGGAGCACCAGTGACCAGGGATGGGGATTTGGCTCCAAACCTGGAGGACACCTGAGGAAAGGCCGGGATCTGCTGGGTTTTTGTGTCCCTGCCTCACATCCCCCTCCCCTTCACCCATCTGAACCCAAACTCAAGATTGAAATGAGCACTGGAAGGAGTTGGGCAGAAATTTCCTGGCACCTCTGTGCCCCTCCATGGTGCCAGGGGGTTGATTCCTTTCCAGGATGAAGGCTCAGAGTGTCACTGCTCCCTGGGCTTTGCTGACCCACATCGAGATGAGCTGCACTGAGGAGATTCTAATCCCCAGTTAGGGTGTTTGTGTTGACTTTCTGCTGCTGGCTCTGACTTCCAAGTCGTTAGCCTCCAAAAAAATCCCATTTTTCATCTTTCCCCTCCTCATGTGGCAGCAGAACCAGTTTGAAAACTATTTCTGCACAGAGTATTGTCCAAATAATCACAGGGAGAGAGGGGCAGAGGATCGGTTACACTGCGGGGAGAGCTCCCATCAGAGGGGCGAGGGAAGCACGGGAGGAAGGTGAAGAGGAAGGTTATCCCAGCCCTAGGAATTCCAGGAGCTCACCAGCACTTCATGAAAGGCCCCAGAAGGTTCCAGCAGGGTCCCCAGCTGGGTAATTCATTTCCACTTGCAGGCCAGGATGGTCACAGGACTCTCCTGGGGACAGCAGCTCCCACAAGAGCTCAGCTCCCCCGAGACCCAGGCACAGGGGAGGGGAGGCAGAGACTCTGCCACGTCCCCAGGTGAAACAGGGATCCCTGGGAAGCAAAACCCAGAAAAAAAGAAGCCAAACCATCGGCTGGTAGTGGTGGCATCACGCTCTTGAGCAGCCCAGCCGCTCCTGCAGCCTCGGGCTGTGCTCATCATCTGTCCCCTGCCCTCATTTCCGTCCCCTCGCGGGGACACGGAGCCCTGGCTGCTCCCTCATTACTCATTAACGCCGGGACAAGGTCCTCCCGCATCCCTCGGAGCCCCGTGGGTGCCCCGAGCAGGAGCTGCTGGCCCCAAAGCCCTTCTGCTCCCCGTTTCTCGCCCCGGGGGATGGAGAAAGCCAGCGCGGAGCCGGGGCCGCGGTGACCCCGCTGGCGATCGTTGGGACACGGGGACTGCCGCTGGTGCTGCTGAGAATCAGCTCAGTTGTAAAAATGGGTTTAAAAAATGCCACAGGAAAAGGGAGGCACTGATGTCTTTGCTCAGGGGCCGGGCACATGGAATGGGGTGAATAAATAGAAGTTAGGGTCTCTCTTTCCCAGCTCCCTCGTGCTGGAAGGGACAGCTCTGGCACAGCCCAGGAGCATCACCCGTGTGGTGACAGGGACAGGCGGCCACAAGAGGCATCTCCCGCTGCTGTGTGAGCATCCTGAACCTTTCCGGGAAGAGAAAAGCCCGAGGGAATGTCAGCACGGCCTCGGTGCCATGTGGGATGCCACGGACACATCCGAGCTGCCCCCAGGGTTGGCACAGCCGCGAATGGGGCTGACAGCGAGTGCCAGCCCCGGCCTGGGGTGTGAAATCCCCTCGGCTGTGACACCCCGGGGTGCCGGGGGAGCTGCCGGGACAGGCAGATGTTTAATCCCAATATTTGGGAGGAGCGGGGTGTGGGAGCGGACACACTGCAGGAATCCCCGCAGCTGGAAGCGCCCCTCAGCCCCTCAGCCTCCCTGGCTGGGCCCGTGCCTCCCTCCGGAGCTGCGGGGATGTTTCCTCATCCTCCTTCTCGCAGGGAAAGCAGGACCAGCAGCACCCAGATAAGCGGGAGCCGCTGGCGCCTGCGGCACGGGGCAGGGCTGGCGCTGCTCCCGTGGACATCCCAAGGTCCCTGTGGGGCAGACGGCGCCTTCGGGCTCCCCTTTCATCCCTGCCCCAGCTGGGCACATGCCCACCTTTCACTCCTCCTCCTCCTCCATCCCTGCTGGGCAACCTCCCCTCCCTCTCCAGGGGTGACCCCAGCTCTCAGCCGGGGAAACTGAGGCACGAGGCGAAGCAAACCATGTTGTTCCCGAGGGGACAGTGGCATCCAACCCCTCAAACCTGGGTGAATCCCCCCACGGGCAGCTAGGGAGCCATCCGGGGACCCCTCACCCGGCCGGGGCCACCGTGCGAGGGCAGGGCAGGGCAGGAGCGGCGCACGGTGGCACCGCCCTCGGAGCCAGGACCTTCCCTGGAAGCGCTCCCGGCTCCAGGGATGAATCACACTTTCCCCCTGGGATCAGATTGCAGCTCCTGCACTCGAGGGGCCGGATCTGGCACCCCCCGCGCCCTCGGCAAACAGAGCAAGAGCGGGCACAGCGCTCCTAAACCCCATCCACGCTGGAATTCCACTGGGAGCTGGAATTTCATTGTGGGACACCCCACGGGGCTGCCAGAGCGGCCAGAGCCCCGAAGCCGGGCTGGTGCTTCCAGCCTGTCCCTAAAGATCGTGCAAAGATTGGGAGAAATGTTTTACAGAGCATCGATGCATTTCAGAAACACAGAATGATTCCAATCCTTCACTTTTACCAAGCACCTGAACCCAGGCATTTGCATTTCTTGTGAAACACTTGATTTGGAACATTTCAGTGTTTTGCCGTGGCAGTGCCAGGCTGGTGCCACCGCGCTGCCGGCTGGCTCCCTGCCCTTGGGGCAGATCTGCCGAGCGTGACGGGAAGGAAAAATCCACCAGGAAGGGAGACACAGCCCCAGGGCAGCAGAGAGGGGGTGCAGCCCCCGCAGCTGCTCTTGCCTGGTGCCACCCCTCCCAGCCGGGCACGCCGCGTTGGCAGCTCCCACCAGCCGGATCTCACACTCTCCGTCTCTCCAACTCTCTCCTGCCTTTTTCCTCGCCTCTGGCAGCGCCGGTGCCACCCCGCCAGCTCTGTTTACCGGAGCAAAGTCCGCGTTGCTCGCTGCCGGTGCGTTCACTGCACCGCCCGGCTCCAGCCGGGGACACCGGGGACACCGGAGCCCGCTGTTGCCTGGTTATATCCACAAAACATCCCCGTGCCGGGGCCTGGGCCGGGGTATCCGCTTACGGAGAGGGGAACAGCTGAGCCTCCTCACTCCCCACCCTCCCCTGGCAGCTCATCAGATGAAGCCCAGCCCGGGCTCGTCGCTGTCATTGTCCCCTCCAGGCCCTACAAGGGTTGTTGGACCCAGCCCGTGTGATCCGCAGGTTTCTCCCCTTGGCAGTGGCAGATCTAGATAGATATTTATACACCCAACTTGTGCGAATTAGCAGCATTCCTCTCCGATTGAGTCAAAAATAGAGGCGCTTCATGGAAAAAAAAGAGAGAGAAAAAGAAGGTGTGTCGCGCTGAAAAAAGCAACGGGATCCAAAAAAAGAGAGAAAAAAACCCCACTCAAATCTCCCTTTTCCTTTTAAAGCTCTGTTCCCGAAGGATGGACCAGCGCTGTTATTTTAAACCTGATTTCTGCAGCCCCGTGGCCAGCGAGCCATGGGCAAGGTGACGGTGACAGCGGCGGGGTGGCACCGGCCATGTCACAGGCTGTGCTGGGCGCTGCTGGGGGATTTTGGGGCACGTAAACCGGAGACTTCCTGAGAGCCGAGTGCCGACTTCCTGGGCACGGCAGGAGCAGGCAGAGGTAGGCTCGGGGGGCACCAACACCACCAGGCCAAACGGTGACCCCTGGATGATGCACCCACGCCCACGTGGCAAAATGTAGCTAAATTTGGGATTTTAGATAAATATTTGTTGGGGATATGATGGATAAATGTGGGTTTAGGATCCACGGAGTGGGGAGAATGTGGATGGGCACCAAGGGAGGGAAGAGATGTGGGTGGGCAGAGGTGGGAAGCCAAAAGGGTGAGGGCAGTGTTGCTGTTGGACACCCAGGAGTGTGACCACGGCCACCACGGGGCTTTGCAGAGAGAAATGTCACTTTCTGCACACCCAAAACAGAAGGAAAAGGGTGGCAGGGATCGGCTGTGGGGCGGAAGAGGAAGCAAAGGCTGTGCTCTGCCATTACTGGGGTTTGTGGGTTTGTGGGGCGTAGAAAGGACCCCGAGATATCGATATTGAACCCATGGATAATCAATGCCTGGGGAGTGCAGCACTGTGCTGCCCGCAGCCTCACAAATCCCATTCCATCCTCAGGATGAGCCCCAGTTTCCATCCCCTGGCATTTCCCCTCCCCCCTCAGCCAAACCCCACAGCCCTGGGGGACCCCACCGAGGCACCCCATCATTCCTATCCCACCCTGCCCAGAATCCCGGCGGGATGGGGACCTGAGGATCCGCCAGTGGCTCGGGAAGGGGCCACAAAACCCAGCTGGCCATAAATCAGGGTTGGGAACAGCCGGGGCGGGATGGGCGCTGCTCCCCAGGGCTGCGGGCTGGCTGCAGCCCGTCCCTGCGGCTGCCTCTGCCAGGGATGCAGCCAGCCGGGCCTTCCCCGCCCTCCTCCTCCTCCTCCTCCTCCTCCTCCTCCTCCTCGGGGCGGAGGAAGGCAGGGCCCGCAGCTGGCACTGCAGGCGGTGGCCGGGGGAAGCGGCTGCTCCGGGGAGTCTGATTTCCAGCGCTGTTTATTAATAACCCCTCTCCGCCCCATGCTAAGCCCATGTGCAGCGCAGAGCCGGCGGCGCTGGGCTCCGGGGGAGGAAGGTAAGAGCCCACCCGGGCTGGCCAGGAAGGGGCCGGGGTCCTCCGGGGGGTGCGGGATCCTCGGCGAGGTGGGGTGGGGGGGTCTGGGGTTCAGCATTCCCGAACGCTCAGGAATGATCAGGGAGGGGGGGAAGGTCCCTCTGGGGTACGCAGGAGTTTTGGGGAGCCCCGGGATGAGGGGCGGTGGGAGGGACAGAGCCCCCCCGGCCCGCTGGGAAGGCAGGACACGGCGCCCTCCCCTCCCGTGCTGCCCACGCGAAGCGGCTCCAAGAACTTCCAAAAAACAAGCACTGGCAGAGGGGAGGGCAAGGAAAATCGGGGCAGAGGAGCTTTTTCCCCACCTTTGCAGGGGCTGCCCCTTCTCCAGCCGCCGGCCGCTGAGCCTGAGGCTGCGATGTGTCAGCAGTGCCGAAAACTGCCTTATTAGGAGAGAAACTATCGGGGAAAATCAGTTCTTTGCTCAAAGCCGTTGCTCCGAGCCCAGGGCTGCCTGTGAGTGCCAGCCTGCGCTCATTCCTCAGGGAATGACTAGACATGAGCTCAGCAGCGTGGCCGAGAGGTGAGAGCATCCTCCCACCGATCCCACCGATCCCGGAGGCAGCAGGAAAAGCCCGGCTCGTCCCCGAGCGTTGTCGCGTCCGTCCTACCCCAAAGAGCAGCCGGGAGAAGGGGACAGCGAGGGGTTTGGCGGTGGCAGCCGCAGGTGCCGTGGTGGGGACAATGCCGGGATCGGATGACTCGGCAAAGCGGCTCCTGCTGCAGGCGCTGCCGCTCGCCCGGGGCTCTGAGTGTGGGGTTTGCTCTGTCTCAGTCATCCCGGAGCCTGCCTGGGCTTCCAGCAGCGCATTCCCTTGCCGTGAGGTTATGCCACACAGAGAAAATCCCGGCGAGTTTTCCAGGGAGTGCTCGCACGGGTCAGGTCGGTGCCGCTGGGGTGGTTGGTCCTGACAGGTTGGCACAGGAGCAGTTCTTGGGTTTGGGGTCCGGGTTTGCATTCCTCGCTGCTCCTCTGTGGCAGTCAGACACTTTAATAGTGTTTTAATGGGGTTTTCTTTCCTTGTTTTGGGCAGTCCGGGCCCAAATTGTCACCAGATTGTTGAGCTCAGCCCTGTGGGTGACACAGGGATGGTGACAGCAGCAGGGCCATGGCGGGACCCCCTGGCTCTGGGGTCTCACAGGGTGGGGAGGAAAGGCTGAGACCTGTTACACTCATTGTGCTGGTTCACATCCCCTCTCCTTCCCAGGGACCTGATGGCACAGCCCGAGCCCCCTCCAGAGCTGCAGCTGGATGAAGCCAGAGCACCCCCAGCCCCACAGGGAGCAGCTGAAGGAGCTGCTCCACACCCAGAACATCCTCACACCCCCTTGGATCCAGCGGGGAACGGATCTAAACCCCTGCACAGGGGCAGCCCAGACCCCAGCCAGGAGCTGCAGGCTGCCAGCAGGGATCCTCCCTTGGAGATAAACACACCAGGGGCTCAGCTGGATGAGGGTGCAGCCGGGGCTGGGATCCCGCTGGACGTGGATGCAGGTGGGACAGGAATCCCACTGGACATGGATGCAGACGGGGTAGAAATTCCACTGGACGTGGATGAAGGTGGGACAGTGGATGAGGATACAGCAGGAATTCTGCTGGACGTGGATGAAGGTGGGACAGGGATCCCACTGGATGAGGATACAGCAGGAATTCCGCTGGACATGGATGAAGGTGGGACAGGAATCCCAGTGGATGGAGCAGAGATCCCACTGGCCATGGACACAGACAGGGCAGGAATCCCAGACAATGCAGATGGGGCAGGGATCCCGCTGGACATGGACACAGAGGGAGCAGGCGGCCCTCTGGATGCTGATGCCACAGAACACAAGTGCCTGACCCTGGAAGAGCTGGGGAATTATTTCCAGGAGTGCATCGAGATCGTGGAGCAGCTGGAGAGGGAGAGGGACAGCCTGATCGCCGAGCTGGCCCAGCTGCGCGAGCCGGCGCTGCAGGAGATCCGCCATGCCCACGAGGAGATCCAGGCAGCCTGCAGGCTGCTGGCCAAGGTGGAGCTGGAGAGGGACAACCTGCGGGATGAGATCCGCCAGATCAAGCAGAAACTCTTCAAGGTGACCAAGGAATGCGTGGCCTGCCAGTACCAGCTGGAGAGCCGGCGGCACGACCTCTCCCAGCACGCCGCCTACCAGGGCGAGCTGCAGAGCCAGGCGGGGCAGCTCTCGGGGGAGCTCTCCCAGCTGAAGGAGACCTGCGAGAAGGAGAAGGAAGTTCTGAGGCAGCGCCTGGAGGCTCCTCCCTGCCGGCAGGACAACCTGTACCTCCAGGAGAGCCGCAGGCTGTCGCTGGAGTTCGAGAGCTTCGTGGCCGAGAGCCGGCGGGGGCTGGAGGAGCACTACGAGCCGCAGCTGCTGCGGCTGCTGGAGCGGAGAGAGGCCGGGGCCAAGGCGCTGCAGGAGATGCAGGGAGAGATCCAGGGCATGAAGGAAGCCCTGAGGCCCTTGCAGGGCGAGGTCAGCCGGTTGAGGATGCAGAACCGCAGCCTGGAGGAGCAGATTGTCCTGGTCAAGCAAAAAAGGGATGAGGAGGTCGGGCAGTACCGGGTACGTGCCCCAAAGGGCACAGCTCCATCTCTTGGGAGAGTGGGAGCTGTGCTTGGCATCCAGGGAAATGGGGGTGCTGCAGGATTTGCTTGTAGGGCCCAGGGAAATGGGGTGGACGAGGATGGGGAGGATGTGGAATGTCTCCTGCTGCTTGGAATCAAAATTCTCGCACACCCTGGCATAGGCCAGGTGAAACAGCAGCCCCTGGGCATTAGGCAAACCCAGAGATGTGGTGGGAAAGCTTGGGGCTTCACCCAGCTGGGAAAATAGTTTCTCCTGAATGTATTCACTTGGTTTTAGCCCCTCAGAAATGGCTTTAGGGTTGAGGTGGAAGGGATGGGGGAGTTCTTCCCAAAGCTCAGCGATGCTGCTGAGCACAGGCACCAGACCCTTCCCACAGCTCCTCCAAGCACAGGACTGAGCCAAGATGCCTGGAAAAGCCAGTTTTAAATACAAGTGGCTTTTCTTACAAATCCCTCTCCTGCTGGGGCAGGTTCTGCCCTTCCTGCTGCCAGGAAGGGTCTCACCCATGTCCCCACAGCCCCAGGCCAGGCTGCCTCCTGGGAGGGTTATTTGGCTGGGCCAGGCACCCCCTTGGCCTGAGGGACAAGGCAATTCGATATCTCCAAGTGCACATTTGGCAAAGAGGCTCCACAATTAATCTCCCCCCTTTCAACACTCTCTGTTCTCGGCTCGCAATCACTGCCTCCTCCCAGCAGTTTCTGGAAGCTGCCATTCCCCTTCCACCACAGCTCCTCCCTGCTGGGATGGGGATCAGAACCACCAGCACCCACACCAAGGCTTGGCCTGCATTTTCAGGGTCCTTTGGACCCCTGGTGTGCCTCCACATTTTCCTTTTCCCAAATTTCTTATTTATCTTCCTCTGACTCACGGGTTTATACAGCTCTGGCAGCTTCTCAAAACACACACCAAGTAGTTCAGGGGACAAAACCGAGCAGTCAGGAGAAGCCTAAGGACAAAACACAGCCCAGCCCAGCCTAAATCCCCACCTTTGTGTTAAAACAAAGGTTTTTTTGCAGAGGTTTTTAAAGAGGGCAGTTGGGCAGAGGGAGGCACAGGGAGATCCCTGAGAGTGAGGGAAGCAGGGGAGCACTGCTGCTCCTCTCTCCCTCAGCTATCCACTCATTTTCTCCCCCAGGAGCAGGTGGAGGAGCTGGAGGACAGGCTGAAGGAGCTCAAGAACGGGGTGCAGCTCCAGCAGCGCAAGAACCAGGAGCTGGAGGAGCTCAGGACCAGCCTCCATCGGGAGCTCTCCATCTACAAGTGCGTTTGGGTCTCCTCCCTGCGGGGCAGAGGGGCTGGGAGGAGGAAAGGGATGGGGGGGACACACTTTTTGGGGACAGCACCGCCTCCTCCTCCTGGTCCCCAGCAGGAATTCCAGCTCCTTTGCACAACAGCAAAGAGGGATTTGCTGGAAACTCCCACAGAGGAGTGGATGGCTTCCCAAGAAGCAGGTGTGCAATTTAAGTGGTGGTTTCCTCGGGAATATGTGGAAAGGAGCTGAGGTTTGGCTTTGGGAAGCTGGGCTGGGGATGCTGGAGCTGTTCTCTCCTGGTTTCACTCAAGGGTGAGTGATGTGCAATGTGAATTTCTAAAGCTCCAGAAAATGTCCATGAGTTTGGGGATTTTTTTATTCACCCAGCTTGGAGCTGCTGTGTTATTCCAGCCTCAGCTGGACACAATTTTAACCATTTTCTGCAGCCTCACTGCTCCTTCAGCATTTTTTCCCCTTCTCCACCCAAACACCTCAGGAGGACATTCCCTACCCCAAAGGTTTTTTATCCAAGCACAGGGATGAGCTCTCAGCCTGTCCTTGCAGCCTGGGGTTCTAAATCACAGCCCAACATTTAATCCCAAATACAGCAGTGGAGTCTCTTAACTCCTGGAATTTACAAATTGCCATCCCTGGAAGTGACACCTTTAAATGAGCTTTCACATTTGCTCTGAGCAGCTCAGAGTTAAGTGCAGCTCTGAGCTGCCTTTTCCATCAGCTCCCACCAAAAATGACATTCCCTTCTGTTAAATCCTGTTTGCCAAGGGCTCTGGAAGGCCCACACACTCAAGACCATGAACTGAGCCCCTTGAAGTGTTTCCCAATTCCTTTTTCTTCCATACTACAAACAGAACTTTTTTTCCCTCTTTTCTCCAGCCAAAGCACTGATGTAAATATTCCATAGCCTGAATTTCCTTTCTCCCCTCACAGGAGCTGCTTAGAAATCTACGGCCACCTCTGCAAATCGGAGGAAAAAGCAGGAGCTCAGAGTTAAGTGCAGCCTTTTCCATCAGCTCCCACCAAAAATGACATTCCCTTCTGTTAAATCCTGTTTGCCAAGGGCTCTGGAAGGCCCACACACTCAAGACCATGAACTGAGCCCCTTGAAGTGTTTCCCAATTCCTTTTTCTTCCATACTACAAACAGAACTTTTTTTCCCTCTTTTCTCCAGCCAAAGCACTGATGTAAATATTCCATAGCCTGAATTTCCTTTCTCCCCTCACAGGAGCTGCTTAGAAATCTACGGCCACCTCTGCAAATCGGAGGAAAAAGCAGAGCAGGACTCTTAGAACCACAGAATTTTCCTCTTTGTAGCAAAAACCAGTGGACAGAGGATCCAAGGGATGTCTCCTTATGCTGCTTAACCCTGCCTGATGTGCAGCAGCTGCCTGGAGCTGGGAATACCAATCCTTTCCCTGGGTATTTCCCCAGGTGCTGCTGCTGCTCTTGTAGTAAAACTGCTTTTCCCCAGAGGAGCAGAACAAACAATCTTTGTACTGAACAATGGACATGGATGAGGAATAACTGATTGATGTTTTGCTGTGTTTGGGAAAATGTTGTCTTGTTCAAGCCTGCACTGAAAGTTCTGAAAGCTGGTGTTAGTGAGGGTTTGACTTTTAAAGTTTACATGCAAGAGAAGCATTCTCCTTTGAAGAGGATTTTCTTTTGTATTTCAAGAGTTTCTGCTGTACTGGGACATGCTCCACAGAAATGAGGTGGTGGGGAAGAGGTTTCCACTTTATATTGAGTCTCACACTGAAAATAAAAGGTCAGAGTTTAAGGAGCCTTTTCACTCTCAGAGCTGCGTCTCAAAGGCCCAAATTTGTCAAACTGAGGTGTTTGTGTCAAAGTCGTGCTGCAGGATAACAAAAAACAGTTGTGCAAAGGGCTAAAGGCAGAGTTAAAATGCAGAAAGCAGCAGGGCTTGAGGGGAAGAACAATTCAGTGATTTTGTGTCTGCTTGGGGGTTTGAGTGCTCATTAATTTATTTCGCAAAGCAGCAGAAATGAGAGAGGGAGAAATATCCGATCTGATGTCTTAAAAATTAAAAAATATCTCTAGCAGCACCCAACCTCATGGACACACATAGGCAGAGAGCACATTCAGCTGCCTGAAAACACCCTCAAGGAAGCAGCAAATGCAGAAAGAGCACAAAACTCCCCAACCTTGGCAGCATTTACGTAGAAAAACTTTATTCCAACTGAAGAACTTACACGCAATTAGTCATGAGGAGATGGAGAGAACAGGCTGCTGGTGGCACTGGACACCCGAGTGGAAGACGTGCAGGACCTTGTGGTCAAGGACTAAACTCCTAAAAAAAGTGAGTTCATCCACATTTCACTTGTTTTCCACCAGCTGCCAAGGCTGTTGAGGGCACCGGGGTCACCCGCTGGTACAAACAAACACCTTTTACGACTTGAGGGCTCCCCCAAGTTTCAAAAACCATTTCACAGAAAGAAACATTATGTGAAAACACAGCTCAAGAAACACACAACAGAGCAAAAAATATGGGAAATGAGAGAGGGTTTGCAGGAATAGCTAAAACCAAAACGCTGGCACCCCACAGGAGGGAGGAAAGGGAAAGGAAGGAAGGAATGAAAAACGCAGAATTGCCAGGAGAGACAAAAAAAAAAAAAAAAAAAAAAAGAGAAATTTCAGTTCAAGTCAGAACTTGCAAGTCTTGTATCTGCAAAGGCAGAAAAAGCCACAAAGTACAGATAACTAAAGGAATTCCAAGGCTTCTGAGTTGTACTGAGGAGGACAAGACCTTCCACACCATTTCTGAGCTGTCAGGGGATTAACACTTGGATCATCTCTGTTGGCTCAAGCCCACTCGGGCAGCTCTGCCAATTTAACTTTTGTTTAAATTAGGCAAAAGCCTGTGGCTGCAGCAAGCAAAAGAGAAAAAAAAACTAATCCCAAGTTTGCTGTGTGAGGAAGGCAGTTAAAAAGGGACAGCCAGACCAACAGGGCAGGCTGCTGTAGGAATTCTGGCCAAGGAGCCACAGCAGGGCCTGGCTGAGGGGGCTGAGCCCTTTTTGGTTTTTTTTGGGTGGTGGGGTCTCAGTGTGTGGGTGGAAGAAGCCTGTGGTGGATCTACAGGAGGATGGCTGAACACAAAGTCAAGGTGTGTGTCTCAAAACCAGTGTTAAGTCAATCTCAGGGCTGAGAGGGAAGAGAAGGAGAAAGACTAAAATCAAGGAGAAGTTGCCATCTAGGATCCTTGACCTTCTGGATCCACGCTTCCCTCGGGATCTTCATCGTTGTAGATGTTCTCTGCCTGCAAGACAGGGATGGAGGCACTCAGGGAGCATCTCCCACCCCTCTGGGACAGGATTCCACCCCCAGGAAGTTCTGGTCATTTCTTTATTTGCAGATATGGATCACCCATCCCTGATTTACATACACAAACAAACTTAGCCATAAATCCAGGTCTCAAAAAATGTCCTGTAAAAAGGAATCTGCTAAAGGTGAGTTCATTGCAAGACTCACAAAAGTTTCAAGTATTTGTTTTGTAGGTGCTCTACTCAGCAGCACTTTCTAGAAGAACTACACAGAAAGCTGCCAAGAACAAAATTTAGAGATAAATAAACAAAAAAAATATTTAGGAAAATGGTCTTGTCAAAGGTCAAGATTGTTTCCCAAAATCTTCAACAGCTGGGAATGTAGGGACCAGCAAACTGCTCCTGTTCACCAGCACCCTTTTCATCTTTGGAGAATGAAATCTCAAATATTCTTTAAGACAGTAACACAGAAACCTCAATTTCATCCTTGGTTCTCACAGTTTTCATTCAAACACAGAAGGGAAAAATTTCCTTCTGCACCAACACTTTTTTTTTTTTTTTAAATACAAAATATCTCCTGAGTATTTGGAAACCATTGCTCTGGCCAAAGCTAAAAGGGATTCCAGTGCCCCTTTGAGATTTCAGCAGTGCTACAAACTGGGTAATTCTGAGGGCTGTAAATAAAAGCAGGAATGCTGAAATCCAGGAATTCCAACACCATCACCCACCTGCACCTTCCCAAACAACTCACCATTTGCCAGACTTGCATGATATTATCTTCTGATACAGAACAAATGACCCAGGGCTCATTGGGATTCCAGGAGAAATCTGAGATCTTTGCAGTATGACCACCATGGATGAACTGGGATTGGGGAAACAAAAAGAGGAATGGTTTGAAATTTGCACTGCAGGGTGAGTGATAAGTGAAATTAATTAATGAGAGTGAAAAGGCTCACCAACAGCTCTGGGGGACCATCCTCAGCATCCTCAGGGGATTGCTCCTCTCCAATTTTACTGCAAAAAAAAAAGAGAGGAAAAAAAGGAAAATGTGTGGGTTGGTTTGGTTTTTTTTGGTTTTTTTCTGAGGTGTGATGCAATTCATGAGGAATATTTTGAGGAATTTGGGATTTACCTCAAGTCCCAAACGTTTAGCCTGCGGTCTGTGCCACTGGAGGCCAGGATGGTTTCATTGTGGGGAGACCACTGAACCTGCAGACAGGATAAACTTAAAAGTGAGTTTTGACAAGCTGTAACATTCCCCAATGCTTCATTTTATACCCTAAAAGCTCTACAGGAACTCAAATTGATACCAACACAAATACAAATAGTGTAAATAACATTTATCACAGGAAGAATTGTGAATGTTCACACACCAAAAAAAGACATTTTACCAAAAAGGTGCCACCTGGAACTTTTCCTCTAACAAAACCCACGTGTTTCCCAGTGCAAACAGCTCCAAGGGTACTGGCTGCTCTTTATCTTAATAAGGATTGCACAAACAGAACCCACAGACTCCTTCAGCAGCAGGCACAGCTCTCACATGAAAAGAAATCACTGTAATTAAGCTTAACTGCCCAAAAGCTCACATTTACTGCTCCTGCTGGAGATAAAGCTCTCCAGAACACACCACTTATAATAGGATCACAGGATTAGGAAGGAACACGGAATTCTGCACACTAATGTGGCATTTCAGGATTCTGTAATTTTATTTAGACATAACACAGTCTGAACTGATAATCCCTCCACCAAAAAAAAAACCTCTACATATTTTTCCTCTGATTAAGGCACGAGTTGGAGATGGAAATATTTAATCTGCTAAGCAGGTGCTGCCCATGGAGTGAACATTCTCTATTTACAGCAGCAAAATCAGCAATTATCTTTTGTCAGAGAGTGTTAAAGCTTCCTGCAGGAGCAGGCTGAGGAGATGCAAACACTGCAGCCATTTCCCTGGGCCTCCTGCTTCAATCTGCTGCCATGAATAATTTAATGGACTCTGCACTGCTACCATTTCATCCTCCTGCTGTGGTTAAAGCTCCAGAGCATTTCCCTGATCCCTTTCTGGACTCTCTTTCTGCATGGGAGCTCAGCAGGTCCACAACAACAACACCCAGAAAATATAAGCAGATAAAAGAATTGAATATGAATTTTTAAGTGGAAAAACATTGTGGAAGAAATACTTTCCCCTTCCAGGCTGCTGAGTAGAACTAAGTCTGTGAGGATAAAGGATAAAGACTTTTTTTTTATACCTGAAATATTTCATCTTTATGTGATTCAAAGGAGTGCAGCTTCAGTTTTAGGTTCCTCAAGTCCCATAGAGCAACAGTCTAGGAAAAAAAAAAAAAAATTTTGTTGAAGTAACCAGCAGGGACATCCACCCCAGAAAGTGAGCAAGGACATTCCAAGATGCAGGCAGAAGTACCTTATCAGCTGATCCTGTGGCCAGGATAAACTCACTGTAGGGGTTGAAGGAGAGGCAGTTCACCTCAGCTGTGTGAGCATCCACAGAATGACTGGGTTTGGAGGTGTTGTTCGACCGTGTGTCCCAGCTGGGAGGGGAAAACATGGAATGAACAAAGGTTTGCACCCCATCTCACTGATTATGGAGATGGGAAAGCTTGAGGGGCAGAAACAATTTGTGAAGGGGTTCCTTCACTTACATCATGAGCTTCTGATCATCAGCAACAGATCCAAAGAGGGATTCATGGAGCAGGTGCCAGGATACATCTTCCACCACTGCTGTGTGTCCCGTGAAGATGGTCTTGGCATCCACCACTTTGCCTTCTTTGGGAACAGCACTGATATCCCACAAGCAAATGGTCTTTAAAACAACAAAAAGGGAAAAATTTACATCTTTAGACCCTCTTTCCCTCCTCCCCCTCAAACCCAGGATGTTTTTGCCCTTCCCAGGGCACAGCAAGTTCAGGTTTAGCCCGAGTACTCACGTGATCATCAGAAGCACTCAGCAAGTGCCCGCTGAGGTTGGGGTTCCAGGAGAGCCCATAGCCCTCCTTCTGGTGCCCACGGAGACGCAGGTCGGGGTTGCACTCTCCAGAAGGATCTGCAACAAGGCAGGGTAAGGATTCCAGGGCCTGGAATCATTCCCAGCACATCCTGGAATAGGTGGTATTAAGTTTATTGAACTTTGCTTTAACCCAGTAGCCACCTCCATGCTTTGGCCTGAGTTCCAGCAGGAGGGAGGAACAGCAGCTCAGCTCTTACTGCCCAAAAAACTCCTCCTCAACACTCACAAATATAAGGTGGGATGTCTTTTTTCCTCTCACCATCTCCAACTGCACGAGGAAGGCACTTCTGATCCTCCCCACAAGCAGCAAAAGGAGTTATTTTAATCTTATTTTAATCTTGATGAGTTCATAGGTAAATTTCTGTTAATATATTTACAAGATATCAGGGGAACAGCTCAGCTACCCACCAAATCAATCACAGTTTCCAAAAATCCACCTTCTACCACCTGAAATACCTCACAGTGAGGTGACAAAACAAGCAGTGGAAGTGCAGGAAAAGGTTTCCTTTCCCAAGGATGCATTTGGATACATCTGTTTGAACTTCATACAAAATAACCTCTTGAATAACACCCACACCTCCCTAAAATCCCAAATAAGGGGGAACCCACACCATTTTTAACCTCTGTTTTGACCCTCGGGGGATGAGCTGGCTGCTCTCTGGGCACAGACCTGGTTTGGAGGGGTGTTTGGTGTAATCAAAGACCAGGACATCACTGGAGGGAGTCTTGGTGGCAATGATGCAGGGGTTCTGGGGCATGTAACGGGCCCTGTTCACCTCTCCCTCGTGGTTTATCTTGATCTCAATTTCAATTTTTCCACTTACTGAGCCAAAGCCTCCAAACTCTAGGAAAAAGAGAGTTGTGAATAATAAAGTCAGTTTCAGAACAAGGCACAAAGAGTTGGTTCAAGGTTTGCTACCAAGCTCTCAGAATGGACAAAGTTGTGGTAAAAAGAAATTGCAATTTTAAGACTGTGATACAATTTGTTTAACCTCCCCTGTCTTTATACATAAAATAACTTATAATTCATAAAACTGCAAAATTTGGGCAAAAATGATATGTTCTGGATTATTTTAGAATTAATTGAAAATACTTTTGAGAAATACTGAAGTAGAACAGAAACACATATTTATTAGACAACCCTGTGTGCATAAACAACTTTAAGAAGCCCAAAGATCAAAATACTCATTGCACAATCCAAACTTCCTGTAAAAAGCAGAGCAAACATTGGATCATTAAGGACTTTCACCAGGTGGAAAGACTGATTCAGCCAAGCAAACAGGAGAAATGTCTAACTTGGGACAGCCACAAAGATTACAGAGCATCAAATTCAAGTCAGATACATGGAATAAAACATAATTTCACCCTAGAGGGGCTGGGACATCAATCAGGCAGCAGAACTCACAGAAAAATGGAGAATGGTTGAAATGCTACACCCCTCTGAAATAAAAATATTCTTTTACATGAGTTTGTGTAAAAATGTTTTGCGTGACTTTGCGTAATGCAAACGTGGTAATAAAAATACCAATTAAAAGCAGTGTGTGGGATTCAAGGTCAGTTCTGAGAAACAGGGAAGGGAGAGGTTTTCCCACAAAAAATATTTTTGCAATTAACCTCTACTCTCTGTTTTAATCATTAAAAATATTAGATTAGGAACACATTCAACAAACACAGAATTTGTCTACTAAGGAGGCACCACTTAGAAATAAATTTTTTTAGAAGTAAAATCTTAACTTTGCTGACTGAACTTTAGAAAAAGATAAATTTTCTACTGAGAAAAGAAGGGAAAAATGGTTCAAATCCCCCTTTTTGGGCTCTTACCTCCTTTCTCACTGTCATAGTGGGAAGCATCAAACTGGGCATCGTCGTTGGGCAGCTGCACGCTGGCAATCACCAGGTGGTTTTGTTCATCTGAGGTGTGGGTGCCCAGCACCAACCTGTGGATGCTGAAATCTTTGCCTTCAGGTCTGCAGGGGAAGAGAAACACAACAGGGATCACAAAATCTCTTCCCCTGTGAGGATGGGGAGGTGTTGGCACAGGAGAAGTTGTGGCTGCCACATCCATGGAAGTGTCCAAGGCCAGGCTGGACAGGGCTTGGAGCAACCTGGGATGGTGGAAGTGACCCTGGATGGTCCAAACCAGTTTGGGATTCTATGATCTCAACCTAAATGTCAGCACAATCCTGGATTTGCTGCTTATTCTGCTTTAAAGGAGTCCTTTTACCTTGTGACATCAGGAAGCCACTGAGCAGTCAAGCTGGGCCACTCCAGGGCATGGGTCATCACCAGATCATACAGGAAGGGGGTGTTCTTTTTCCATATCTTGTACTCCTCGTTGATCACACGCTCTTCCACTGCATCATCAAAGGCTGCTGAAGTGGTTTAGCAAGAAATACATACAATTAATTATTTACAAATGGGTTTACAGGCACACAGCACTGTGGGCAGGCAATGGGTTAGTCAAGTACATCACTCACACCTTGGTTTGCTGTTTGCTCTACTGGAGTAGTTACTAAATGGTTAAAAATCCTCTGTTGCACATGCTAATCCTTTTTTTCTGCATATATGGCTGGGAATTAATATTAATTATGTCAAATTTCTTGTCCCAGTGCAGGCTGGACAGGCCTTGGGATAGTGGAAGGTGTCCCTGCCATGGCAGGGGTGGAATGGGATGAGTTTAAAGTTCCAACCCATTCTGGGATGATTTGATGATGATGATGTTAGAGCAGCACAATAAAATTCTGAGACTCGGAGCACAGGGAGGCAAAACCCAGCCTTGTAACAATGTTTAAAGGCAGGAGATCCAGCAGCTGCTGTTTAACAAACCGGTCTGGGCGCAGCCTTGAACTACTTATTCCCAAAATCCAGTTTCCCAAGGCTCCTTCTGCTGCCCTGTCGCTTTCAAACGCTTTCTCGGCCCATCTGTCACCAGCCTCCGGTGTAGAGGCGAAGGCGACGGGCAGACCTGGGGGAGCTCAGCGGCGGAAAGGGGACACCCCCAAGGAACCGGGGACACCCCCGTGGAACCGCAGCTCACCCATGAAACGGAGGCACCCCAGCCGAACCGGGGCCCCCTCAGGGCGCGCGGCAGCAGCCGGTGACACCGCTTTGTGTGCCCGCTGCCCCCGCAGGGCACGGCCCGGCTCTCCCGGCCTCACAAACCCCTCCTAGGGGCACAGGGCCGGGCAGAAGGTCCCGGCCTAGCCCGCTCTCCCCGGTTTGCGCGGCGGCCATGACCGGGGGGCCCCTCAGGCCCCGCCCCCGCGCGCCCCCTGGCGGCACCGCCCCGCTCCCCTCACGCCGTACCGGATGGGGGGGGGGGGGGAACCCGCCCCCCCGCGACCGGCCCCGGCAGCCCGCGCCTCACGGCAGAGGCCGCGCCGCCCATACGGAGCATTTACCTTCCTTGTCCGCCATGGCGGGGCGGGGGGAGCGCGGCGGCCGCGGGGAGCGAGGCGGGGCGGGCTGGGCGAGGCGGGCGGGCGGTTCCTGCGCTCCCTGCTCCGACCCCTCCGGCCGCGGCTCCGTCTATTGTTTCCTGCCCCCGCTGCGTGCGGCTCCCGGCGCCGCGCACCCCTTCGCGCGCCAACGCCGCCCAATCAGCGCCCGCCGCCGGGAGGCGCCGGCCAATCGGCGGAGGGAAAGGGGGCGGGGACGGGAGCGCGCGCGGCGGTCACGTGGGAGGGCTCCCCGTGGGAGCCGCCATTTTCCGGAGCGCCCCCAGCGCGCTCTTAAAGGGGCCGCGCCCCGCGTTGAGGTTCGGTCCCGGTTCCCGGTTCTCCCTCCCGGTCCCGGGTTTGGATGAACCGGTGTCTGCGGCTCCTCCGGCCACCACAGACGTGGGCAGAGCGTATCGGGGCGGGACTGGAGCGGAGCGGTGCGTGTGTGGGCCGAGGCCTCCTTCCAGGGCTGCCCTGACACCATCGGCTATCTCGGCGTTATTAATTCTCTGTAATCACCAAAATATTCCCTTTTTCCTCAGTTCAGTGCCGCGGTGAGTTTTAGAGGTGTAATATTTGCTGGTTCTGCTCGGCTGCTGAGGGTAACCCGGGACCTGGCTGTTCACAGCTGAGGCTTAACAGGTTTAAATTCAAATATCAAATCAATATCTGGGTTTATTCCTCAAGGGATACCCCGAGTTCTCAATTGCGGACTTCTCTTTCCAACACACTTAGATTTTAGCTGAAATTAAAAATTGGAAATCCAATGTTTTGTTTCTAAGCCTTGGAGTAAGAAGCAACTCCTGTGTAAAAGTTAAGGGGTATCTGTGAATTATTTGTGTTGTGTTGGGTTCTGCTGTGGATAAATCGTATAATGCACAAAAATATTAAAGAATGGTTATGATGTCTGGAAATCTGGAGGGGAAAATTCATTAGCCTGAAGTTAATCGGGTTCTTCAGTTTGTGTCTGTTGGATTTACAAAAAAAAAAAAAAAACCAGGAAAACAGCAATTTGTGAGATTCTGCTTTTAAATGGGGGAGTTGATACAGTTCTGTCTGTTTGTTTTATTTTAAAAATCGGCCAGAAAATGAACACAGGAAACCCCTGACACTTGTGTGACAGCTGGATTTGTTCTTTGAGGTTTGAAGGTTTTAATGTAATCCTTGTCCTAGGAAAACACAACTTTTTTTTCCTAAGAAAAATCTTCTGTCAGGTCGCATCAGGGGTTTTTGGGGGCAGTGACACTTCGGGTGTGTGATGTACAACGGGCTGAGCGCCCTCAAAAAAAAAATAATTAGAAAATTAAAATCTACCTAAAGCATGAAAGTTTAATTCACTTTACAGCTGTTCCCATCAGCTGTGTTTTATTAATTGGGAATGAATGGAATGCTCAATGTACACAAGGAGGAAAAAACCACAATTCTCCCCAGAAAAGGCCAAAGTCCACGATTCCCATAAGGAACATTTTCCCTTGGCTCTGCTGGCTGAACAAACATCACTTCATGGATTGAACTCCCAGCTTCCTCATTTCCCACTTTGACACAAACAGGCTGAAATGACACGAATTTAGCCCTGAGCTGAGCCCTCCCTGTTCTCCACAGGTTGAATCGCTGGGGAAATCAGGAAGGGAGGGAGCCCTGAGGAGCCCTCAGCGATGGCAGCTGAGGACAGGGATTACAACCTGACCCAGGAGCAGAAGGCTGTGAAAGACAAGTACCCCCCTCTCTGCAAGAAATATGAGTGTGAGTATTTTCATTTTTTTATTTTCATTTTTTTACTTTTTAATTTAATTTTTTTAAATTTTATTTTAAAAAAATACTATCGTGATTCATAGTAAGTGTGGCAGTGCTGTTGTGACATAACAGGAAATACAGAAATGAGAAACCAATTTTCTTCATCGTGCTTTTCTTGTTGTGGGCACTGAAAAAAAAAAAAAATCACCATAGAAATAAATTACTTAAGGCTCACCCTGAAAACTTTTCCTCTTCTGAGCCATTTCTTAGCAATTTTTTCCTACCTCTCATGTGGGAAGGGACATTGAAAAGTGTGCTGGTTTTGTGTGTGTGGTGTTTTTACTCTGCCTAAAGATGATTATCTACCTTTCCCCACCCCTGGAATGTCTCCTAAGAACATGTGGGTGGCAGCCCAAGGGCCAGCTTCAGGCAGGGGACCCTTCCCTCCTGGTTTTTGTGTCACCAGTGCCTGTCTGGAGGGACAGCCTCTGTTACCTCTGACAGAATTTACATTTTTAGGCTGTGTTCAGGTCTTACTTTGATAGAAGTGCAGAAATTGTGACACATCACAACAGCCATGCAGTTTCCATAACTGGAGGAGGTTTTATCCCTCTTTTGCATCCAGAGGAATTTGTTTGCTTTAGAGACTGTTGTTGAGAACCCTTTAGTAGTGTGTGATCTCTTTAAACAGCACCAGAATCTTTTTTTTTTTTCAGTTGTAGTGAGCATTTATTTCACATCCCAACTTAGTTCTGCTGGATTTTTGCATTTCTTTCATTCCTCTGAATAAATATAAATGAGGTTCATGTACAGCTGGATACATGGGATGTTAATCATGCTCCATGAGTAAAGTTTGTCTTCTATTTTATATTCCATCCTATGTTTTAAATTCTTCTCTTTGCATAATGGCTGCTTTTGGGTGTGGACAGGTAGATTTCTTCACTGAGCTGGAAATATTTGCAGATCTCACCCTCTGCATGAATAACTTTCAGTGCTGCAGATTTCAGCATAAACTCTTTACTCCTGGTGAAAGTTTCTTTTTATTGCAGTTAACTTGTGGAAGCCTGTTGGGTTATAGCAGCCAAACCCTGCACTGACACAATCACATTAAACAGGGTTTTTTTTAGCAGAAATAATCCAAAATTCCACCTGTACTAAATTTTTCTAATATACTACAAAATGGATTTATCACATCTGCAGATGAATGTAAAAATGTTCTGTTAGAAAATCAGGTCTTTATGTTATTTTTTTTTAAATCCTCATGTTACAAAACCTTTGGTGACATCATTTCTTTTCTTTTTGCTTCCCCTCAGATTTGGATCACACAGCAGACGTGCAGTAAGTGTGGGCAGCTGGGATTTCTCAGGGTGACAAATTGATTATTTTTTACTCTGCTTTAAGCCTGCAGTAACAGCCAAGGACACTTTGCAGATCTAACACCTTGTGGGACTCTGAAATTTCACTCGCTGGGTGCTTTGATATGGTCAATTTTGTTCCTGTTTTTAGGACACCATAGAATTATGTTTGGTTTCTTTTTTAGTATTTCAGTGGTGCTTCTAACTAAGCCCCTGTGTTATTTGGAAATGTCTTTTGAAATCTCTTGTTCCATGTGGTTTTTATGGGCTCCAGTGATTGTTCCATGTGTTTTTTGGGCTCTAGTGATTGTTCCATGTGTGTTTTTTGGGCTCTAGTGATTGTTCCATGTGTTTTTAGGTTCCAGTGATTGTTCCATGTGTTTTTGGGTTCCAGTGATTGTTCCATGTGTTTTTTGGGCTCCAGTGATTGATCCATGTGTGTTTTTTTGGGTTCCAGTGATTGTTCCATGTGGTGGTTTTGGGCTCCAGTGATTGTTCCATGGGTGGTTTTGGGTTCCAGTGATTGTTCCATGTGTTTTTGGGTTCCAGTGATTGTTCCATGTGTTTTTTTTGGGCTCCAATGATTGTTCCATGTGGTTTTTTGGGTTCCAGTAATTGATCCATGTGTTTTTGGGTTCCAGTGATTGTTCCATGTGTTTTTGGGTTCTAGTGATTGTTCCATGTGTTTTTAGGTTCCAGTGATTGTTCCATGGGTGGTTTTGGGTTCCAGTGATTGTTCCTTGTGTTTTTGGGCTCTAGTGATTGTTCCATGTGTTTTTAGGTTCCAGTGATTGTTCCATAGGTGGTTTTGGGTTCCAGTGATTGTTCCATGTGTTCTTAGACTCCATGCCTGGGGAGACACGTTGGAAGAAGCCTTTGAGCAGTGTGCCATGGCCATGTTTGGCTACATGACAGACACAGGCACCGTGGAACCTGTGGACACAGTGGAGGTAGAGGCAGAAGGTGAGGACTGCACTTCCATGGAGAGCTAAGATTGTGAGAAAGGCACCAAAAATCTCAATCTTTACCCATACCCTTACTGCAGTTAATTAAAATATAATTAAGCATCCTTATCTGAATCTCCTGTACGTCTGAGGTGCTCTTAAAAATGTTTTTTTTTGCTGAGACAATCTCTGCTTCCACCACACAGGGCATGACCTGTTGTCTCTTCTCTTCCACTTCCTGGATGAGTGGCTGTATAAATTCAGTGCTGATGAGTTTTTTATACCCAGAGTAAGTGTTCTGCTTTCAGCTTTTTCCATTTGTAGGACAAAGCTGTTCCCTGATAATCCCAGCTCTAAATGCAATGGTATTTTAGGGGAAAAAGGAACACAAGAAATACAAAGCCAGGCTGGATGGGGCTTGGGGCAAGCTGGGCTGGTGGAAGGTGTCTAAACAGTGGGAAATAACCTTTGTAAGTGGGATTTACTGGGAATTTCTGCCTCAAGGTAGAAGGTGTGACTGACACACTTCTCCTCCCACTCTGCAGGAAGTGAAAGTGCTTCACATTGACCGAAGGCAGTTCAAAATAAGATCAATTGGGTGAGCTTAAACCCTTGTCTGAAAATGGATTGTGGGCTTTTCTTGCTTCCTTTGAGGCTTTAAAGGAAAATCTCACTATTCTGTGCTCATCAATAAAACTAATTATAGCATTTAGTAAATATTACCAAAATTACAACACCTCTTTTCTATTTCTTTTTGCCTTTACAGGTGGGGAGAAGCATTCTCTTTAGACAAACACCCTCAGGTAGGCAGTGGTTCCTCTTTTCCATTTTAGGGGAAGGAGGTGTGGTGTCCTTTATACCAGACCTCTGAGTTCTGCAGAAAACAAAATATAAATGTGGCTGAAGTGCCACTGAACTCAAGATCTCACTTCCTGCATGGTTTGGTGGATGTGTCTCTGAAACTGAGCGTGACATTTCCTCAAAACTCAACAAATTAACTCAATTTGCTCCCTTTTTGTGATGTTGATAACACAGAAAATCAATCTATATTCAGAATTTATGTGTTTGGGTTTCGCACTATTGGTACAGATTTCTGCTTAGTTAGTTTTTGCTTTTTTCTTCTTTCTTTTCTACCTAAAGAATTGTTAGAAGCAAAATCTGGTGTCTTGCTCTGTGTCATTTTTAGCATAGCAAATGTTGATGCTCTGTCAGAGGTAAAAGAAGGAATTTGTGATATAAAGAGGCAATAAAATAAGGAAATAATTCCCTTTTCACTATTTGACCTGGCCATTAGTGTGGCAACTTCCTTATTCATCAGAACAAATACAGTTACAGCTTTTTTTGGGGAAAAAATGGATAGCATTTGAGGAAAGTGGTGAGAACTGGGGGTTCTGAACTGGTAAAAGGTATAAAATCTAGAAAAATCTATGGTTTGTGTCTCTTTTCTAGGGCACAGAGGTCAAAGCCATAACTTACTCAGCAATGCAGATCTGTGAAGATGAAAAGCCAGAAGTCTTTGTCATCATTGATATTTAAAACAAGAATGCTGTGGTTGGCTGGATATTGGTCATCATCTGGCAAAAGCCCCCTGAAACTGTAATCCCTGTGGAAAAAACTAAGGAATTGGCCAGTTAAAATCAGAAATTGAAGGGAATAATTGCAGGGAATATCAGACTGTTTTCACTGAGACAGAGAATAAGAATTCTTTGAGGTTTGGGGGGTATGGAGAAGGAGAGGTTTGTACAGGTTGGAAGAGTCCCAGGAATGCTGGCAGTCAGCTTTTCAGGCTGGTACATGTGCTAGGGGCTGTATGAAATACAGAAATTGCTGGAGCTGATAACTAAAATACTCCCTTTTTGCAGCGTGGCAGGAGATAATGTTCATCTAGATTGATTTCATTTGCATATTTCATGTTCTAATTCTGAGCTGACATCCCTCCTCCACATTCCATAAATCCAAAATAGCTGCAGTGGCTCAGATGTAATGTGGGAAAAAAAAATATCTTTGAGTGTTTAAAATTAGACACCTAAAAAATGATGCCAATTAAACAAACCACCACATCTTTTAAGGTACTTTAAAAAGAAGTCATGCCAGCAGGTGGTGCTGAATTGCTGTAAATAAATTGCCACGTGAAATCTTAAAACATGTGATTGTGTACCTGAAATCCTTTTATCATCTATGATAACTCTAAAAAGTTGGCAGTTTTGCTGCTGTGGTGGAAGGGAATGGAAAGGGATGTCCCAGGTTCTCCCTGGGTTCACTCCCAGCTGTATCTTGTGAAAATTGAGTCTTTTTTAAAAAGCATGGTTTGGATCAGCCTGATTGTCATTTAAAAAGAACAATACAGACAATCCTTAAATGTCAAAGGATTATGGACTTGACTGAATCAAAATTAATCAAAAGTGTGGTTTTTTTTTGGTTTTTTTTAAAATCACAGGATGGCAAATGTGCATTACCTGCTGTTTTAATTTAATTTAAATGTGAGGAGCATAGGCCTGGCCTGCTCTGTTACTGAAAGTGCTCCAAGTGCCTCACTGTGGTGTCTCATCTTGTAAAATCATCTTAAATAGTTCTGGTTTTATTTCCATGCTGTAAAAACTGAGGGATAAAACCTCTCTCATTTTTTAAGCAAGCCACAGTGCCAAAATAAAACTTGGACTGGAACATTAATGGCTTTGTGAATGATCTTGGCTGGTCAATTCAGACACAAGTGAGTTATACTCGTGCTTTGTCCTCTGCTAAGGTGAGCAGACTCTTTTTTATCAGTAAGAATTGCAACATACCAGTTTAATTATACAAAATAAGTGTGATTTTTGACAGCTTGGGGTTTCTTTCTCCTCACAACGAGCCCCAAGGGCAGTGAGGGCATGGCCGCCATTGCGGCCCCTCAGGAGCCGCTCTGGAACATCATTGGCTGGCTGGGTCACGTGACCGCGCTCGGCCAATCGGGCCTCGAGTTGAGGCGGCATTTTGTTCTCCACAGCCTGAGGGGAGGTGGACACGGGCCGAGGGTCAGTGGGTGAGGGACTGAGGGGAGTTGGGCAAGGACCTGAGCTGGGGCTATGGGGAAATGGGCAAGGACCTGAGGGGAGGTGGGTGTAGGAGCTGAGGTCAGCTTTCCTTTAGCCCAGCTCTCTAAAACATGAGAAAATAAATTTATGTGGTTAAATTTTAACT
Organism: Pyrgilauda ruficollis; assembly: GCF_017590135.1. Taxonomy (NCBI): domain Eukaryota; kingdom Metazoa; phylum Chordata; class Aves; order Passeriformes; family Passeridae; genus Pyrgilauda; species Pyrgilauda ruficollis. Next base: position 92,715 of record NW_024513543.1, on the reverse strand, counting down.
TTGCAGACAAATGCTGAGGTGCCCCAAGATCAGTCTCAGGCTGTAGTAACACACTGAAGTGCTCTACTTATTGAAATGCTGACAGGAGCTTGCTAGGAAAACATTTGGAATTAACTAAGTAAGTGTTATTAATCTATTTTTTTTTTCAATATTTATTAAGTACTTACTATAAAACAGGCCTTAAATCCACCTTGTTCCATTTGCATAGCTGTGGCAGTGGCAAGTTTCAGCTCACAGTGCTGCTCTCCCAGGGCTTTACAGGAGGCCACTGAAAGTGTGTCATTAAAAACACCCTTAAACTGCAAACCCTCCTGGGGGTGCCAGAGGATCCTGCAGATGTAGGAAGGTCAGGGATTGAGTAGTGAACTACTTGGAAAAGACCTGCATTGGTGGTTACTAAAGGTGCAAATCTCAAGGAGAGCTGAAAAAGGCTGGAGATTGGGAGAGCATTAAGGAATTATCAGAGAAGCTTGCCCCGTTCTCACTTTTGCCAAGTTTAATGGCAGCTGTTGGAGGCAGAACCTGGATGTGCATCAATATGGCTGTTCTCAAATTCTCTGTGGGGAATTTCTGCTTTCTTGGCAGGAACCTCAGAGTACAGATGCTGCTAACAGGAAAGGAAACACAGCATCAAATGAGATGTGAGACCAAACAGTGGCTCTTTATCAGGAGTACCCACTGGGAATGCCATTCTCTGCTCTCAGGCAGAAGGTTTCTTCTGTGCACTCCTTGAGCTTTTTTAATCATTTAATAAAATTTTTTATTTCAGTTTTTTTAGTTGAGCACTTTTAGTTCCTCTGCCAAAGGCAGGTTCTCTGATCCAAGTGAGTGGGGAAAAAAATATGACTAAAAAACCTTAAGAGGCTCCAAAACTACAAGTTACTTAATCTCTGAGGGAAATTGTGTTATAAAAAAAATGGTTTTATGCTGTCAAACACCCTAAAGTCATAAGAGCAGGAGAGCCTTTCCAAAGTAGCTGCAAAGTCACAAATGTCCCACTGAAATTCAAGGGACTTGGCCTCTTTATTCCCAGAGTAAGATAGATGGGTTTAAGCAACTCTTGCATCAATCCTAGGGAAAAAAAATTGAAAAAACCTGACAACTGCACTTCCAGTGATTGCACTTTTTATTTCCTTGGAACCACGTTGGTGTATCTTTCTATAAAATTCACAGTACAAAAAAAAAGAGGCAAATTCATACTATCCAAGTGCACTACAGATGCTCTGGTCACCTACTCTACTCTGGCTGTGGGAGTTCCTAAATCATGCTTTTCTCAACTATAAGAAGCTGTAAAGTTCACTGAGAAAACAAAGCTCTGGTAAAAAGGTTCTTCAACAGGAAGAACTCCACTTGTTTCCCTTGCTCCTTTCTTAGGAACTTTCTGATGTGTTATGTACAAATTTATTACAATCTCAGCAAAAAAAAAAAAAAAGTGGTGTAACATTTCTCAGCTGCTCACCTCAGGAAGAGTTTTTCCAAATTAAATTAGCAATATTTGGTTTTTAAAAGTCTGTATCATACGGAACCTTTGCAGAGGTTCACACTTCCACGACGAGCAGGAGCTCTGAGCAAGTCTTTGATGAAATATAAAACAATTCTCCTAAACAGTTTCCAGATAATAAGAGAGCAGTTGGACTTTAGTGTTCCTTGTGGGTCCCTTTCAGCTCAGGCTATTTTATGATCCTCAGTACTTTCTGGATGACATTTAGAAGCAGTTACACCGTTCCATGTCTGCAGAACAACTTGTTTCAGTCCAATGTTGCTTCTCAGAACAGAATTTTAACAAGACTTCATTTTATTAAAAGTAGTATACCAGCATTAGTTGGTAGAACACGAGTCATTCAATCTTGAACACAACAATAACAAACACACAAAGATCTACCTAAGATTTGGCTTCACCTTTTCCTTTACCTCATCCGGAATATCATCATTATTGTGTCGGACAACCAAATTATAGGGCTCCTCCTCCTCCTCCTCTTCCACTGTCTCTTCATCTAATTTCTGCTCTTCCTCCAAATCCCACTTGGGGCATTTGTTTCCCGTGGAGGAGACAGGAGAATGTTCAGATGCATTGAAATCCTCGGGGATGCTGTCGAAGTTGGCTTCTGCCAAGCACTTGTGGCACAGTCTGTAGCGCCGTGTCCCCTGCTGCACCACGCAGCCCGTCAGCTCCGTGACCTGGCGCTTGCACTTCCTGCAGATCAGTTTGCCGGCCTGGTGGATCTGAAAGGATTGAAAATTTATAGACATTCAGCCTTCATCCGTTTATTTTAGACCGTGAAAATTGTCACAGAGAGCAACAGACAACTTTCCCAGGCATCGTTCTGGAAAAGAATGAGAAACAATTTTTATCTTAGCTTGCTTCACCTGGTCTTGTAAACATGTGGAATGTGTTATGGAGATTTGTTTACCAAAGGGTGATTTCTTAATTAGCCAATAGTGATGGTGTTTTAATTAAAGGACCAATTAGGTCCACCTGTAGCAAACTAGGGTATAAAAGCATGGGTTTCTTAATGAAGATTATTATGAACCCTCTATAAATGCATGGAGTCTATGTCAATTATTACCTGGTCTTGACCGCTTGCTTCACCTGGTCTTGTAAACATGTGGAATGTGTTATGGAGATTTGTTTACCAAAGGGTGATTTCTTAATTAGCCAATAGTGATGGTGTTTTAATTAAAGGACCAATTAGGTCCACCTGTAGCAAACTAGGGTATAAAAGCATGGGTTTCTTAATGAAGATTATTATGAACCCTCTATAAATGCATGGAGTCTATGTCAATTATTACCTGGTCTTGACCCTTTGCAGTGCCAGAAAATGTGCTGAATGGCGCTAAAAAATTAAATTTTAAATACAATTTACCACATTAAACAATGAATAATTAAATAATAATAATGAATAATTAAACAACTCAAGCTGACGCGCTGCTTTTCTGGCGTTGGGTTTGGAGATGCCTACACAGCTTCCACCAGCAAATTAATTCACACTTTCACAACGAGCAGAGTCTTTGCTGAACTATAAACCAATTCTTTAAACCCTGCTGGGTTTTCCTACCGTTTGGAAGTGGTTGCGGAGGTGCTCCAGGCGGGTGAACCTCTTCCCGCAGGCCTCGCAGGGGTAGGGCCGCTCCCCGGTGTGACACCGCAGGTGGCGCTTCAGGTCCGCCCGGCGCTTCACCGTGTGCGTGCAGAACGGGCACTTGAAACGCATCCGGGGCAGGTCACCTGGCAGGACAGGGCACACAGCAGAGCTTTCTCACTGTACTTCACCAGTTTTCAGCTTAAAATACATGACAGCTCGAGTTTTCTTTTAATTAGGAAAAATTCCCAATATTTTGATGCTTATGTATGTATTATATATATGGTGTGGGTGCAGAACGGGCACTTGAAACGCATCTGGGGCAGGTCACCTGGCAGGACAGGGCACACAGCAGAGCTTTCTTGCTGTACTTTCACCAGTTCTCAGCTTAAAATACACGACAGCTCAAGTTTTCTTAAAATAGGAAAAATCCTCAATATTTGGATGCTTATATATGTATTCTATATAATAATTATATCATGTGGGTGCAGAACAGGCACTTGACATGTATCCAGGACAGGTCACCTGGCAGGGACAGGGCACATAGCAGAGCTTTCTCACTGCACTTTCATCAGTTTTCATCTTAAATTATGTGACAGCTCGAGTTTTCTTTAAGTAGAAAAATCCCCAGTATTTGGGATATTTGGATGCTTGCATAAGTATGTATTATATTATATATAGTATATAATGATACATAGAGTACAGGCTTTGGGGGATGTGGGAAATGGATTTACAGAAAATTTTCAGTTTGAAAGAAGGTTTACAAAGTATGTATTTCTATGTAAACTTTGAGATAAGAAGTGTTGATTTGGAAATGTTATGGAATAAGACAGATACTGTTGAGAGAGAAATTGAACTAAAAATAAGTTTTTAAAAATGGTTTTATAAATAAAGGGGATATAGATCTGTTAAATATATATCTATGTATATACCCCAGCTTGCATTTTTATTCTTATTTAACATGTTAACTGACCACTTGATGGTGTTTTCCTCCTGACAACATTTTTTAGATATAAAGGTTATCATAAATATGCAGCTATTTATACATAGCCATCATATCTGACTCTTCCACCAGCTAATGGTTCATAGCTTTGACATTTATAATCTCTGTGTGATATATAAAGATGTCTTTGGAATATGGAATTATGATCTACAGATATGTTCATTTCAAAAGGAATGCATGTGGGAATAAACCTGTCAGCTTTGTTCCACCCTCTCAGGCAGGTGGTGTCAGGAGTTTGGGCTGGTTGGACCCCAAAATGCACCATCCCAGCAATGCCAGGACCTCTCATGTGAAGGACTTGGACTGGGTTGAGATTTAACACCTCTGTTATTGCCAGGTACTGGAGAAACTCAGTCTTTCAGGTCCCCAGGCCAATTACAGCCCTTCAGGCTTCATTAAACTCCACTTGGGCACAAATAATCAGGCATGTTTTGGTTGAAATTTACAGAATACCTGGGTCAGTCCCATGCCAATTCCCATGCCCTGTCTGGCTTCAAAACCTTAGTGTTAGCACTAAAATTGAGCAGATGAAATCACCTATCATTCCAGGCAGGCTTTTGGTTTTCATGCAACCATACAAATTCCTTCCAAATCACCATCTGAATTCTCCTAAATAAAACCAAACTTTTCCAAGCGGTTTCTATTGTTTACCTTCATTCCAGCTACTCATTACCCCTAAAATTGTGGGCATTGAGGTGTACAGTTCTTCTGCCTTTAACTCCATGAACTCAGGAGTTCTGGAAAGTTCTTGTTCTAGCTGAGCAACCGACCACCTCTTGGCTCCAGCCTCTGCTCCAGGATGATATCCAAAGTCATCCTGATCCACGTCGTTCTCAGCATCAAACTCTGCCTCCTCTGCTCCGTGGGAGATGTGAGCGGGGTCCGCGGCTCCGGCTCGCTCCGATTTGCTCCCTCCCAGCTCCCAGCTCTGCGACAGCCCCAGGTGCTTGCGGCGCTTCCTCGTGGAGCCCTGTTTCCTGCCTCTTTTGGACAGCTGGGTCTCTGCCCGCTGCAGGATCACCTGTGAGGACAGGTAGCTGCTGTAACTGCTCCAGGAGTTTTCATTCCCGTTGGGTTTTTCATCCGGGATGGAGTAGGAACGCCGGGGGTTGCTCTTTGCTTTCCTTCTGGAGCGATAAAGAGCCGGGCGGGCAGGGGTGGGTTCAGTGCTCTCACTCTTGGCCGAGAGGCTGAGGTAATGATCCTTTTCCTTTTCATTAATATCCAATGAGGACTTAATGAAGGTCTTGCAGACATTGAGGATATCTGTCATCTGCAGATAGCTGGCCGCTGACATTACTTCGATCACATTCTGACCCGTTAAAGACAATATCCCTGAATACACAAAGTCCAGGATGACCATGAAGGTCTCTGGAGAGAAAACCTCAAACGTGGCTATTGTTGGCTGACTTGTCTCCTTCGAGCTCTGTGAAAGGAGCATTTTGAAGTAGCCACTGCTGGCAAACAGCACATTGCGATGGGCTTTGAACACCTTGCCCTCCACCAGGATGTTGCAGTCACAGAACAAGTCCTGCTTCCGCTGCTCGTTCAGCTGCTCCAGGAGGTGAGACTGGTGGGAAGAAATCTCCATTCCAGGCGGGGAGTAAGAGGAAGGTTCGCTGTAAAGGAAAAAACATCATCATGATAATCTAAATCAATGATGCTGAATCCTAATTTAAAGAGATGAGCTCTCTTTTAAAATGCGCTATCACATTCCCAATGTATCTCCAATCTCCCCGCGGCCGCTACTCTGCATAACAAGAGAGAAGAAACTTAACTCCAAAAGAGGTGAAAAGATGTCCCAGCGGGACTACTCCGTATCCCAAAAGAAGGAAAATTATGTCGACCAAGCCATGATGGTTCTCAAATTCTGCAAGAGAACTTGGCCCTCCCGCCCTGGGCAGAGCCGCGGGTCCCCGGTGGGGACAGCCTCCGCCCCGGCGCATCGGGACCGCTCGAATGCGGCGGCAGCGCCCCGGGGTCGCCGCCCTCCCGGCCCGACTCCCCGGCATTGGCCGCGGCCGCCGTCACTCACCCGCCCGCCCGGCCGAACTGGCCGCTCGCTCCCCGGCGGTCCGGGACGCCCGACGGCGCCGGAGCCGGCCGGGGACGCGGCAGCGCCGGCACCGAGCGGCTCCGGGTGCCCGAGGCACCCGCGGCCACTGCGGAGCCCCGCGCCTTCCTCGCCTCCGTCAGCCCCGACGCCCGCCCGGTCCTTCCCATCAGCGCGAAGCAGAACGGCCACTCACCGGCGGGGTGCTGCGGGCGGCTGCCGCCGAGCCGGGGGGAGCGGGCGGTGGCTGCGGGATCCCCGGCTCCGCCTCGGGGCTCGCCGTGCCTCCAGGCGACGCGCCGCTGCTCCCGCAGCCCCGAGCCCTGCAAGCCCGAACGGGAGAGAAACAAAAGGTATTTGCTGACGTGGGCGTTGGACACGGACGCCCGAGGGCTGGGGACACAATTAAAGGGGCAACGCACCGATTGCAGCCGCAGCCCAGCGCCTGCCTCGGCCCCAGCGCCCCGCGGCCGCCGCCGCTCCCGCTTCCCACACCCACATGCTGCTCCGAGGCCGCTGCCCCGCTCACACAAGGCTTTGTTGTCGCTACCTTTGTGTGTGTGGAGGGAAGGCGCCACCTGAACGGTGAACGGCAGAGATCCGGAGCTCCGCGGTGTAGGATTAATGATATTAAGTCGATATCGCAGCATTTTTATAACGGGATTTTTGTATTCAAAGAATGAGGATAATCCCAAAGCAAAACGCTGCACGTAGGAGTGCAATACACAGATTGTCCTGTTTTCCCTTCTGGGTGGAATATGGAATCAGGATGCCTGTTAGAAGACAAGACACTTTCGAATTCGTGCCTGTTAGATGAGATTTCTTTCAGTCTTATTCCTGGAGATCATGGAATAATTTTGAGAAGGAAGCTCTGCAATCATCGGTACAGTCCCCTCCTCAGAGCAGGCTGCAAGAACCTGGCAAAGGACAGTTCCCATTTCCACAGCAAGCGACGGGTGAGATCTTCAATAGTGTTTAATTTATTCCAGCAGCTAAGCCAAGATAGGGAAGGCTCTTTCCAGCCACTCCTCCCAATTTTCCTTACAAAATCTCTTGTTCTGTGTCCTTGCTCTGTTTAAAATGCTTGATGCACCGAATAAGCCTCCTCTTTGCATTTCATGAGTTAAATAGGATGAAAGGTTACGCCTCCAGTGTAGAAAGGTTTTAAGTTAAACAGTATAGAAAATATTTAACTAAATGATATTATAAGCTTTTCTTAGTAGCTTATCAACTTATACCCATCACTCAACAGACAGTGTTGGCATGAATTTGTACCTAATGGAAAAATTCTGCAAGGCAAGGGCTGGAGGATTAGAACATCCTTTTCTTCAAAACTCAATCTTTTGGGCAGAATTGGAGATTTTTGCTTCTATTTCATTTTTGTACTTGTTGCCTCCAAGCAACAGTAACTAAAATAGAAGAAAGGTAGACATTGGCATGGTTCTGTAATGGGATAACTGACAGTGACCAGATGCTTCAGGGAAGAAATGTATATTCCATTATTTTATATCCAACAGAATGTTTTGTAGGTTTTTTTTCTCTTAAGTTATCATTGAAAAGTTGAGATAGATTCCAAAATCCTGGAAAATGGAACATTCTGCAGAGCCAGGAGTAAGGGAAGGATACCTGTAGCAGTCAGAGTCAGCCCTCTGTGAGATCTGTGGGCTTTTATTTTCAAAGCCACCCTAAATCAATCTTTTTGCTTTTTCTTTCTTATGTCAATTCTTTAGAACTGGAATAGAAAGCAAATTACAAAAGGTTGGAAAGGGAGATTCATTCTGAAGTCAGTCTTTGGGATTTTTTTTTAAGTGGGGCTACCCAACTGTTTAACCTTTAAGATAAGGACAAGTGACATTTTTTGGATAGCAAATAGGGATGTTTAGGTAATTTAATGGCAAACAAAAACAACAACAAAAAAAGGGAAATGACGTGAAAGAACTGATCAAACATCACACAAGTCATAGGTTTTTTGGGGCAGAGAGAATTCTGTAAGAAACACCTGAAAAGGAAGAGAGGGAAGTTTTTAATTCAGTATTTCAGCCTTTGAAAGGATGGGAAGATATTGTCAGAAAATAAGGATAGTTAAGAGACATTGATCAGAGGATGATGAACTTTGTCTTCACTCTTGCCTGTGGTTTTGTGAATACAAAGTAAACACAAACCAAGCAAAAATAATCACAGAATTCTTGGAAAAGACCCCCTAAGATCAAATCCAGCACTAAACCTTGTCCCTAGGAGACATAAAGATGAAAGAAATACAAGGAAATAAATAAATTCAGTGGGAACATCCCTGTGTGGTCTTTACTTTCCTCCTTGAAAGGAAATGTTCTTGTGCTGATGAGGGGCATGTGATCCTCCCAGAAATATGAAGAAGACAATCAGAGGCAATGGAAGGAGACAAAAAGAAAACAAATACTTTCATTTAGAGAAAAAAAAAAACAAAAAAACAAAAAAACAAGGAAAATATGTGAGTGTAAAATGAAGGACATGGAAAACAGAAGGCACTTAACATTTATCTTGTCTTGCAATACAAAAAGAAGGAAACAACGACCAAAATTAAGACAACAAATGTAAAAATGGCAACTTTTAAAAAAGAGAAAAACATCATTGATCTGTGGGAATCACAGCCTTGAGCTAAACCTCCAAGCTTAATATGATACTTTAAAAATGACTACAGATACCTAGTTTTACTAATGAGAATAACAACATAAAAATCCAGAAAAAAGCCCTTATTTGCCCAGCAAATCAACAATTCATCTGCCTGTGTTTAAAAAGTAAAAGTCTTCCTGTGGATAGATTGTTCCATTTGCCCATTAGAGCCACTTCAGATCTGTTCTGAAGCATCTGCTCCTCAGTATTGTTAAGATTTATGATCTCTAATTAAATTGAGTATTGATCCAAAAATCCCTTTGCTTCTAAAAACACCCCCACTATTAAGAAACACTTAATAGTCTGACCTTTGCAGTTGGCAGTTAAGATTTCAGGCCTGGAGAGAACACTTTATTTTCCCCTCCCCTTCATCCATCCCCAAAGAAACCCAGACCAATTCCAGCCACGTTTTTACCCTGGGACAGCAGGCACTGATACCTGGGATTTGTTGTCAAACTGTTTAATGGAAAGGGAAAGGGAAACATCTATGAAATTTGAGCAAAGTTACTCCATATTCTTTGAAATATTTCTCGTTTTGTGTATTTGATTTAGTCCAGGTTGCTCAGGAATATTTCTAAGCCATTTAATAATAGGCATTTTAGGAGTTTAAAAGCTCCAAGAAATTAAATGTCTGTTTTCACATCAAGTCCATTTTTGGGCTGCTGACCAAATGTCCCGTAAAATCAAGTGTAAGTCTTGTTTAAGATGTTTTCATCTGGGTAATCACGAAGATTTTTAAGTTACCCCCACCCCAAACCTAAGCCAATAAATTACAACTTTTGTAGGAACAATAAAACACCATTTCTTGTGTCCTTGGGATGCTTCCCATGAAGAGGAGGGTGCTTAATGCTTACACTGAATTTAGCATGAAGTTCTCCAGTTGTCATTTGTTGGTCACCTGCAGCCTGGAATGAAAATTCTGCACTCTCTGGTCATGATGATACAAGAAAGTTATACAATTTTTACACAACTAAAAATAAAATAGTGACTTTTTAGCTGTCCCTGGGAAAGGTTATATAGTATATATACATATGTATGTGGGATTGTTGTGTAAGAAACCTGGGGTTCAGCCAAACATGCTTACAAAGCTGTAAAAAAGAAAAAAATAGATCTAATTTTCTAAGTCTACAGCCATTGAGTTCCATGATCCCAAAAGTTGGAATAAACTCAGGTGTGTCCAAGGAAAGCAGAGCAGCAGGACCCCAGGAGCATCTCCTGCTCCTCTCCTGTTGACAGTGCTGGGTAAGAGAACCTCACCAAGCAGCAAAACCAAGCTTCATTTCTTAGAGAAGTAAAATTTCTTCACCATTACTCATCTCTGTAGCCTGTTTGTGGGTGAAATGACACAAATATGGTGTCTAGAACTTCCAGTACATCTTGGTCTCAGTGGTGCAGACTGGAAAAGGTGCACAGAATTCAATATCCTGAGCTGGAGGGGACCCACAAGGATCATCCAAATCCAACTCCTGGCCCTGCACCCCAACAATCCCATCATGTCTGGGCACTTTTGAAAAGTTTCCAAATATAAAAAAAAAGAGTATTTTAATAGTTTAGAACAGCCCAGTCTGAGATCCTAATTTTGAGACTAAAACATTTACTGCCATCAATTAATGAGCCAAATTTTTAATCAGTTTGTCTCTGATGTGTTAAGCATTTATGTGCTTATTTTCTTTTAAAGAAGTAAGTCTTGAACATTTGATCTACTAAAGACTTATCCTAATAAATTTTACAAAAATCCTTTTCCAGACAAAAGTGCCAAAACATTTTAAATGCTCTTTCTTAATTAGCTGTTGTTTTCCTTATCATAACATGAAAATTTCATAAAATTTCATGGAAGATTCTCTTCAATTCTGAACACTCAAGAGAGGTTTTCTGGTGTGGGGAATTTTATACTTTGTTTATAGCCCAGTGATATAAACCCCACCTCTCTCCAAGTGTAAAAAATGGGCAATTTACAATAATCTGCGACTTTTTAAAAGTATTCAGACCTCCTTGCAAGAGGCTTTGAGACGTGCCCCATTGCCTGCTGTAAAAATTATCCACGTAACCCTGCAGTTTCCTTGTTTATCCCTAATTTCAGGATGGATCTTTTTAACCAAACAACACATGGGGGTTCTGCTAACAAACCAGCATGGCCTCAATGACGTGTCCATAAATACATGCAAGTCTGGACCTGTTCAACCACATGTCTCTGTAGGATCAGCTGGCAGAGGGCATTTGCTCACAGTACATCCTCCCTCTTCCACAGAATTCCCAATCCTTGTCTTCCAACTACCTAATATTTGGTTTCACTTCCTTCTCCTCCGCTTCATCCTCGCTGTCATCCACTTGCTGAATGACCAAGTCGCTCGAGCCGTCCTCCACGATCTCCACATCAGACCTGTTGTCCTCCCCGTAGTGCCACCTGGAATCTTTGTCCCCATCCTGTGGGAACTCCAGAGGCGCCTCAGCCTCCAAGTCAATGCGGATGCTGTCGATGCCAGCCTCGGCCAGGCACTCGTTGCACAGTCTGTAGCGCCGGGTGCCCTCCTGCACCACCTGGCCCGTCAGCTCGGTGACGTGGCGCTTGCACTTCCTGCAGATGGGCTTGCACGCCTGGTGGATCTGGGGACACCACAAGGGATGGAGTTGTTGAGTGTACACAAATGGGGTTTTTGGGAGATGATAAAAATCAAATCGCGGCGTCGCTTCAATTTGAGAGATATCAAACACTGAACTGCACCAGCCCAGGCACGGTAATTGCCCACTGGAGCTCTCACAGGCTGCAGAGAGCAGAACCTCTGCAAGCCATCAATTACCCAGCAAATTCCTCCCCTTTCCTGCAAATTATCCCTCAGTTCGACTGCAACCAAAGCAAATTAATTTTCTATTCCCCTCTTCTTTACAGGAGTCATTAGATCAACCAGATACACTCGCACTGTGTTTAATTAGCCAGATTTACACGTTAAATAAATCATGCAGTTGCTAAAAATACTCACAGTTCGAAAATGGCTGCTGAGGTGATCCAGCCTGCTGAATCTCTTCCCACACGCCTCGCAGGGGTACGGCCGCTCGCCCGTGTGACAGCGAAGGTGACGCTTCAGGTCAGCTTTTCTCTTCACCACGTGGCTGCAGAATGGACACTTGAACCTCATCCTGGCCAGGTCATCTGTCAGCAAATAATGGGATTAAAAAAAAAAAAATTTAAATTGTGTCACGTAATGCTCTAGGAAAAGGTGTTTTATGAGAAGAATAGCACATCACTTTTATTAAAATAATATTCACTGGTTGTTCTGAGCACAAAGGTTTTGTGTTTGCCTGTAGATTACACAGGTGTGCAATAAAGGAGGAGTGGACCATTGGGTGTATTAACACAGACCTGGCAAAGCCAGCCTGGACAGAGCTTGGAACAGCCTGGGATAGTGGGAGGTGTCCCTGCCCATGGCAGGGAGTGGAGCAAAATGAGCTTTAAGGTCCTTTCCAACACAAACCATTCTGTGATTTCATGAAAATGAGCTTTAAAATATCCCAACTTACATTTGTTTTTAAATTTAATACCCCAGCTACTTCAAGAATTCAAAATTATTTCAAGGTAATGAGTTAAACTTTCCAAACATACATTTCTGGACAACACAGCTGTCTTTTTGGCAGTTGTGCTTTACTATTGAGCAAGACCTATTTTCTGAGAGCCAGAAGAGAGGATTCACAGGTGTCTCAACCCCACTCACCTTCAGCCCAGCTCCCCATGACTCCCAGGATGGAGGGCATGCTCCCGTACTGCTCCTCAGCTTTGGAGGATTTGGATTTACTGGAGGAGCGGGGTGACTCGTGCTCCTGCTGTGACACAGCCAAGCCCCTGGGCATCACCTCAGCCCCCTGGCCGAACTGGAAGCCCACATGAGGAGCTTCCACCTCCGTGTCGATGTGAACTTGCTCCTCGGGCGGCGCGGCGTGGCCGGCGGGCTCGGCAGCCCTGTCCTCCAGCTTGCTGGATTTATAGTGGGGGATGTCCGCGGGCTGCTGCAGCCCCAGGTGCCGGGATTTCTTGATGGAATCCTGCCGCTGCTCGTGTTTGGACAGCTGCTGCTGGGCATTTCTTTGAGAGCTGGGGTAATAGTTGAAATTGCTCCAAGCGTTGCCGCCCATCATACAAGTCCCAGGGTCTGGGCTCGAGTGGGAATGTGGGGGGCTGCTCTCTGCCCTCCACCCCCCGCTGTACACACAGGATCGGTCCACGCCGTTGGAACTCACATCTTTGTCTGACAGGCTGAAGTAGCGATCCTTCTCCTTCTCACTGATGTCCAGCGACGACTTGATGAAGGTTTTACACACGCTGATCACATCGGTCATCTGCAGATAGCTGGCAGCTGACATGACTTCGATCACATTCTGACCAGTGAGGGACAGTTTGCCTGAATACACAAAATCTAGGATAACTGTGAAGGTGTCAGGAGAAAAGGCCTGGAAAGTGGCTGTCGTGGACTGACTCGTCTCCTTCGAGCTCTGCGAAAGGAGCATTTTGAAGTAGCCACTGCTGGCAAACAGCACATTGCGATGGGCTTTGAACACCTTGCCCTCCACCAGGATGTTGCAGTCACAGAACAAGTCCTGCCTGCGCTGCTCATTTAGTTGCTGCAAGAGGTGAAACTGATGAGAAGAAATCTCCATCCCAGAAAAGGTGAAATGAAACGTTGTTCTAAAAAAATGAAGAAAATTATTACACTCTTGACTTCAATGTTGTGTAACTCAGCCAAAAACGTCAGACCAAATTTTACAGCTATCTTTCCAAATAATAGCATTTATTTAAATATACAAATATATTCAAACTACGATATGCTCAACCATGGATTCATTTTCCAACAGGACAAGAGGGATGACAAAGCCAAGACCGCATTATTTGGCACAGACGGGTGTGCTCCAGCCGGGAGCATCCCCATCCCCAGGATGCGGGGCAGGGTGCGGGGCTGGACCCGTGCCGCCCGCTGGAGCTGCGCAGCCTTCAGGCAGCTCCGGGAAGACGAGGAGCCAAGAGCAGCTGCGGCTGCCACCGCGGCCGTGCCTCGAACCGGCGATTCCGCCTCGAACCGCTGGAAAGGACCTTAGCGCTCCGCCCGGGCTCCGGCCCCGCCGCCACCGAAGGCTCCGGGAGCGAGGCTCGGCGGCAGCGCCCCGGCCCCCCCGGCATTGGCCGCGGCCGCCGTCACTCACCCGCTCGGCCGGTCCCCGGCAGCCCGGGACGCCCGACGGCGCCGGAGCCGCCCGGTCCCGCTCCCGCTTCGGGACCGCAGCGCCCGCCAGCCCCGGCCGGCTGCGCGCTGCCCTCCGCCCGCACGGACCGCCCCGGACCGGGCGTGCCGCCCGCAGCCGCCCGCGGGAACGGAGCCGCGGCTGCCGCTCCGCCAGAGCCCCCCGGGTCCCCGCCCGCTCTCGGGCGCCCGTGGTTACACCGGCCGGTCCCGCTCCCGTCCCGCCGCCCCCTTTTGCCTCCGCCGGCAGCGCCCCCACATGCTGCCCGGGAGGGGATGGCGTGCCCTAGATGCCTCCTTTTCACACCTTTATCTATAGCCGGGGCCTCGATGACCCAAATCCTTCTCCTTTCTCTTGCAGCATCCTCCAAAGGAGATGTGACATCTTCTTTTCTCTGTTGGTATCTGTTATCTTCTGAAGAAAGCATGGCTGAAAGCGAAACCTGAACCTCTCACCTTCTCTCCCTCGAAGTTTAGTATCTTTCTCCTTCCTCTTCTTACCACCAGGGTCTTTTCTGTGATTTTGACGCCCCAGTTATTTTTCATAAATATTTATTTTCCCATGGAAACCGTTCTTCCTTAAACGAGCCCTTTTTGGCATTTTTGGCCTTGCCTTCTCTAACTTCAGACATTCCACCTTGAAACAATTTATCTTTCTTTTCCCAGTGCAGCAAAATTGACAAAAGGCTTTATCCAAAGACTCTTTCCTTTAATCATTAGAACCATTCTCCCACTAATTCATATACATTTATTCATCTACATTCATATTTTGTATATATAGATGTATATGTAATCATATTATTTTCCAGCTTATTTCCCCCTTTTTCATAAACTTTCTTAGTTTTGTAGATTCTCCTTTCAAACCCAGGCCATGATTTTAAAATCTTCATGAGACCCATTCTGCTTCTGTGAGAGTCTAAATTAAAACATTCTTGAACATGAAACAACTGGAATTCACCCCAGCTTCTCACAGCTCTTACCACTGAGGAATAAAGAATAGAACCAACTAAACAGTCAGATTGTTTAATATATAAACCAGAACATTTATTTGTAGTATCAGGTTTTAATACCATTTGAATTCATTCCTTTAAAGTTTGTTTTTGCTTGTCAAGCCAAGTAAGTAGCGCCTCTTTCTATTTAACATGGAATCACAGAACCCCAGGATGGTTTGGGCTGGAAAGGACCTTAGAGACCATGGGCAGGGACACCTTGTTGCTCAACATTCTACATATTTTTTTCCACATTTCTGCCCAAATTATTTCATCAGCTGAAAGCTTCCCTTGGAAAAGAATTATCTGGAGGTATTTGTTCTGTTTGACTTGCCTGGGTGGTGCTTTCACTCCTGTCAGTGGGGCTTTGTATCAATGTCAACAGGAGCTCGAGGGTTCTCCTTCTGCCAGGAACAGGCAAGAGAATTTAAAAAATATGGGGGGAAATTTCAGTGTTATCTGGAGTAGCTTAATTAGAATTTTTAAAGATGCTACAAGTGCTTTCCTCAGAGCACCTCCTGCTCACTGCTCTGTGCTGTGGATCCAGGAACAGCCACAGAACAAACTTTGGTTTTCTCATCCATGGGGCTGATTTCATCCTCTTGTGCACAGTAATGCATCCCAAACAATCCCAGACATCAGAGAGGTTTTTTTTTAGGTTGTGTTTCTAAATTTTAGAGCTAATTTCAGCTGAGAAAGTTCCACTTGAGATGCTGTTTGGAGCGTTTATCCAGAGGGAATGTGCTTGGCAGCTGTGTGAAGGAGGTGAAGGAGCTGCTCCTCACAGCCAGAGTGTAAAGAGTCTGCTCTTCAGAGAACAATCACACTAAAAAAATTTACATTTTTCTTGCTCATAGAAAAATTAACATACATTTCTCCTTGGGTTTGGTAACCAAATAGGATTAACAGTAGTAATATATAATGGTATAGTGTAATATATTATAATCGTTTAATTAACAGTGGCACCAATTAAAATATTTCAGTTCTCCTCAAAATAAATATTCCTCATGAATCACAGTGATGCTGTATCTTCTAACTTTAATTATCCAGGGATATTTTTTACCAAGGAAAACTCAGGAGCCTCTACTAGAACAACTTAAGGAACTGTTCAAAGCCTATAAATTAATTAGGAATGAGATTACAATTGTCATGTGATCAGTGCCAGCTTGGATTTGGGTTTTCTTCATTTGCATCACCGTTCCTGTCCTCAGCTTTCCCAAGGACCAAACCAGGAGAGTTGAATCACCGAGGCTTTGAGCTCCACCCTCGTGTTCCAGCACAAATCCAAACCTGGAGTACAAACCCATGGAGCCTCCGGGGCACAAAGAGATCTCTTCCTTTTTCAAAATGAGCAGGAAATCAGAATGTCCTGTCCTAAACCCCCCGGTCCAGGGAGGAATCTTCGCTCTGGCAGCAACGTCCAGTTTAGGAAAAGCCTGAGATTTGGTGGAACCTCAAATCCTAATCCTGTTTCAGCAGCACAATTAAAACCCTCGTTAAGCTCTTATCTTCACCCAAACGTCCCACATTTGCATACAGCTCATGTTGATGCCTTAGGGCTGGATCCAAACAATTCTCCTCCTTAAATTATCCCCGAGTTCTCTGACACCTCTGACCCCTGCTCTCCTCCTCCTTCCCCCACAGAGAATCCTTCTCACCAAGGGTGGAGATAACCACCCTCATCCCCTCTGAGTTCTTCAGCATCTCACATTTTTCATGAAAAAAAAAAAGGATAAAATTGTCTACTTGCAGTGAGATTTTTTGTCAAATATTCAATACAATTCAAAGTTTTCTGGAAAGGGTATTTGGGATGTTGTCCTCTCCACATGCATCTCCTCCTAGCTGGGATTAGAGTCTGCTTGCCAGCAAGAAAAATGAAAAGTTGTAAAAAGTTAAATTAACATAAAACTACAAAGACTGCTTAAAAAACCAACCCAGTGTTAATAAAATAAAAGATTTTCTAAAAATCTCACTTGGCTGGGGTTTAAGTGAACAGGATCCTTTTAGTCCTTTCCTTCCAAAAACCTGATTTTTCTTGCAAACTAGCAGTCCCCAAAAATTGATATATTGATTTTTAAACCAAATTAATGAAATGTAAATATTAATTATTTAATTTTAATGCCAGAAATTGAAACGTGAGCCTCAATCCAGACACTCTCAGGTTTACTCAGTCAACATTTGAACGGTAAAAAAAATCAAAGCAACCCTCTCAGAGAGTTTTATTATCTAGACAATCAAAAAACTCCAGAATGCTCCAAGATCCACAAATATAGTTCAGTCACTTCCACAAATAGGAGTCAGTTTATAAGAATTTGTCATCGTTACTGGACTAAAGGACTTGGGTTATGAAACTGTCTTACAAAACATCAGGAAATTCAACGACCACATTTGGAAGATTTACAAGGGCTTTGCACCAAGAGGTTAAATGCACTACAAACACCAGTGCAGCATGTATTCCTTCAGTGAAATACAGTGCATTTCTGTGCAAAAATACATTAAAATGTGTATTCCTAAACAAAGTCAAGTACAACGAGCTAAGTTTTAAGATATGTCATCTTCACGGCCTTTAAAAACCTTTGAGAAAGAGATTCTATTAGAAATAACTCCGCTAAAAACATGATTTTTGATTCTTCATCAAGCACCACAGGAAGGTTTTTTTTTAAACAGCCAACATCATTTTCTCAAAGCTTGTAGAGGCTGGATCTACAAATGGAAGATTTCAAGAAAAAACATCCAGAAAACAAAGTGGAAAGCACAAGCAAACGGATTTACATGAACACCCCGGTCACAAGCATGTGGATAAATAAACTCCATCCTCTTCTACATCCAAAGGCTGAAAAGACTCCACGGAAAACAAAACAAAGCAGCACAAAATGACAATTTAACAGGAAACACCGAGTTTGGTGGAAGTTTCCCTGTGGAAAAGCCTCCCCCCTGCCAGCTCCATTCTCTAGGCACAAACACACAAGGACAATCTCTAAGACCAAAGACAGCAGGGTGAAGGAAAAAGTCTCTGCAGCCATTCCTGCAGCTTCCAAAGGGATCGTTTTCCCTGCTCCAAGTGTCTCCACAGGCTCAGTCAGCAGAGCTCAGCCACAGCAGGAACTTCCCAACCTTGAAGCAGAAGCAGGCTCAGCTGATGCTCCAGGTCTAGTGGCTTCTACCAATATTTACAATGAGGTGGAATCTTCATGACCAGAGCTGGGGGAGCCTGGTCACTAAATATTAATTGGATCCCTATTTACATTCCTGCCCCACTTCCATCAGCGAATCTCCCCCCCAAAAAAATCAGATTTATCCGTGGCTCTCAAGGCAGAAAGTCTCTCCTTTATCACCTTTATCACCATGTGGTTTTGGGTGGACTCACCAAAAATCCAGCAGTCCAAAAGACAAGCCCTGGGAGGCTGGAAGGTGATTTTCCAAACATTCCAGCAAGATTGACAAACTCACATTTTGCTCAAGAGCACCAAGGAGCCAAAACCGCAGCAGGATTTTCAGAGGAGCTCAGCTCCAGAAGTGGCACCTCCATGAGCTGTCCCTTCAGTGTCCCTTAATTCAGATTGACTAAAACAGAGGCTCTAGAGCAGGGAATCCTGTAAAGGTCTTGCCCTGTGTTCCAGCTCCTACAAACTCAAATTTCCAGCTGATCACTGAAACTCACCCAAATTAAGGGACAGAAAATAAACCCAGCACATTAGGTGGTGACACTCATCAAGAACTTGGAGCAGAGCACTCCAAAAGAAGTCTCTTCACCTTCTGCTCTTTGCAGAAGCCACCAGTAAAGTGAATTCTTTAAAAAGAACTTTTTTTTCTTCTTTCCTCATCCTACCTGGTGTGGCAATGAACCCTTGGCTGCACTTGTGAGAGCAGGATCACCTCTCACAAATAAATCTGACATGACAGTGGGGCAGTTTCACTGCTGGGTGAAGCAGAGGGAGAAGCTGAATTGTTCCTTTTTCAACCTGTACAAGAAAAAGCACGAGGTATGCAGAAAAAACCCTGGTTAAATCAGAGGGCTCTTGGGTTTTTTAAGTTTGCCAAGTGGAAAATCTTTACACCAAAACCCTCAGGGAACAGCACCAAGTGGGAGGAACTGCTCACTCTTTGTCAGCCAAATCTGTCTGCAGAATTCTGCTCCAGCCAAAAAGACTCATCGAATTTGCCTTTTCGTGAAACACTTAGGAACAGCAGAGTGAAGAAGCATTAACAGTCTTATTTCACAGTATATTTCAGTTTTGTCCCTTTGTCAGGGAACAGGAGGTCACCCCTAAGCAAACAGGCTTTCTGGTGGTGCTGGCTTTTTCTTCTAAAGCTTCCCAGCCTGAGTTTTGATAGCTTTTAAAAACTTGCTGCTGGAAAGGTGACAAAATCTCACCTCTTTCTAAAGCTTTAGCTGCCCCAGCAAAGAAACAGGAGGTCCACAGTGGAGGTTTTTAAAGAAAATAAATATTGGATAAAATCACCAAACGTAAATCATGAGAGGATCCCCGAATTTGAAAAGAAATTATAGGAGAAGAAGAAGAAAAGGATTCCAAAAGGGCATTCAGAGCTTTTGTACAGCATAGCTCAGATATTTCACTGCTCCTCAGCTACAGCAGGTGTGGATCTGGTTATTCAATCTGCCACAGTCAGAATTCCCAAGGAACCTGCCTGACAGCTTTTAACTCCTGTGGTAAAAAGCTGAAAAGAATTTGGGATTTCTTAGTCCTGCCCATGAAAACACCATTATTTGTGCTTAATATTGAAGCCAAGACTACTGATATCTGAGGGACATTAAAGACACAGCTGAAGATCTACAGCCTGAGCTCTCAGGAGAGGAAGATGCAGTAAAAATTCAGAAAGAAAAGCTTGATCTCTAAATTCCTGCAATTAATTATGTGAAATAGATGTATTCTTCCTGTCTATCCTTTCAGCAGCAGCATATTATTGTTGGGTTTCTTTTGTTATCCTGGTTTTTCTGCCCTGGTTTCCAGGTCAAATCCAGTCTCAGCAAACATTTATGGTTCATAATTTAGATAACACTGTCCTAAGACAGAAGAATCACAGATTGGCTTGGAAAAGTCCCAAGGTAAGAGATGTAAACCACATTTCATGTCATCTTCAGAGAAAAGGTGGTGCCCCTTTCAGATCAGGGATTAAGGACCATGTCTCATTATTTAAAAAAAACCTGTCCCCAAAACAACCCAGAGGTGTTCCACCTGCAAACCCAAAACCAGCAGGCAGAGAAACTGCTCAAGTCCAACCTCTGTGAGCCCCAGACAGAAGATTCTTCACAGATTTCTGGTGCACAGCACTGAAAACTTAAAAAGTATGAAAAAATTCCAATTCTCCCCGCAATTTAATTAAAAAACCAGAACAATAAAAACCAGCACAGTGTCACTGATTGAGCAAATGTGCAGTTTTTGTCACAGACACTGCCAGGGAACCTCTCAGTGCTCCCCCTCTCCTCTCACTGCTACATCAAAGTCTCTCTGTCTGACAAACTCCTGTGGATTTCCTGCTTGTCATCGCCATCATCATCCTCAGCTGGGTCATTTTCCTCTCCAGACTCCACATAGATGGGCCAATCATTGTCAGCATCCCCTTTTTCCTGCCCTTCTGAGGCTGTTTCCACGAGGCTGAGGTTGATGGGCAGGGAGTCCTCGTGGGTGGTGGTGACACAGGTGCAGCTGTCACAGAGCCCGAAGCGCCGCAGCCCCTGGGACAGGCTGTTGGTGAAGGTGAACCTAACAGATTGGGAAAATAAAATGCCCCTGGGACAGGCTGTTGGTGAAGGTCCTCCTGCAGCCCTTGCAGATGATGGGCTTGTTGGAACGATGGACCTGCAGGGAAAACAGCAAACTTGGGGAAAAAAGGCAATTTGCTGCTTTGGAGAGATTGCCATAGCAGGGAAACAGCTTTGGAGAGATTGCCATAGCAGGGAAGGGCAGTGGAATCCCCATCGTGATTCTGCTACAAAAAATTTGGGCTACCCAAGTGTAGGAATCATGGACTGGTTTGGGTTGGAAGGGACTGAGAGCTTGTGCAGACCAGGGACACCTTCCACAATCCCAAGCTCTGTCCAACCTGGTCTGGGACACTTCCAGGAATGAGGAATCCACAACCTCACCACCCTCACAAGGCAGAATTCCTTCCCAAAATCAAACCTGACAGACTGGGAGAACAAAACACCCAAATCCTTATTTGGCCAGTTCAGGAGAATTATCAAACACTTGTGAGAGCAGAATCACCTGTCACAAATAAATCTGACGTGGCAGTGGGACTGTTCCACTGCTGGATGGAGCCTCTGCAGCCCTTGACCTGATGAGCACTAATTAATCATGATGCATATTTGTCATTTCACTGTACAGGACTAATTAGATGTGTTTATATCAAGGTAAATAAGCTCTGTTTGCTGTGGTAGCTGAAGAGGTTATCAGTACTCACTTCTAGTTTTGGTCTTAACAGCTAAAACATGAACATAGCTTTAATCTGTTAAATCTAGAAGGGTGTTTAGCATAATATGCACTTATGAACAGTAAGACAATAATTCTTTTGAACATGTAAACTCACAGGAATGTTTGAATATCTATAATCCTCATAAATATGCATTTAACTAATGTAATAAAAAAGTATACAAGAAAATTATTTTAAGCTAACTGCATGCCTCTGGCAGTTTATCAAGCAGCCCAGTGCTGTGTTGATGCCTTCAGGAGCTGGAACAGAGGCTGGATGGAGTTAAGTGGAATAAAGAGGAGATTTACTGAAATGCCTTCCAAGGCCACACCCTGGCAGGACCTCAGCCACACTCGTGGCTCTGCCTGGATGCTGCAGGGTGGCAGCAAAAGAGAGCTTGGTCATGAGATCTCACATTTTTATAAGTTCTGGTCCATTTGCACGTTGGAGTTAATTGTCTAATTACAGCTCCAGCCCATGAAGTCCCATCCTCCTCCAGCCCACGTTGTTTGTGCTCTTGGGCCTGAGATTTGGATCGTTTGTCCTTGGTTCCCAGCTAGAGCAGGAATTGTTTTGTCTCCTGCTCTGTGCAGAGGGCTCACCATCTGTGGTACTCACATGCCCTCTGAACAGAGAGAAGCCATGAGACAAGCAGAGAAAAAAATGATGAAAACAATTCTTATCTCATTTGCTGCTCCTGTGTTTTTGCACATGTGGAACATGCTGGAAGATTATTTACCTGAAAGAAATGTAGTAATTGGGTTCTGCTGAGGATTGTTTTGTTTCCTTGGCCAATCACCCAAAGCTGTGTCCTGACTGTTGGCAGACAGTCATGAGTATTTCAGTAGTTAGTAGTAAGTATGATTATAGTAGGGTATAGTATGATTATAGTAGGGTATAGTATGACTATAATATGGTATAGTATGGTATAGAATAGTATAGTACTGTATAGAATAGTATAATATAGAATAGAATAGTATAGTATAATATAGAATAGAATAGTAAAGAATAGTATTGAATAGTACAGTATAGAATAGTATAGTATAAAATAGTATAGAACAGAATAGTATATATAGAATATATAGTATAGAATAGTATAGAATAATATAGTATAGAATAGAATAGTATATATAGAATATATAGTATAGAATAATATAGTGTAGTATAGAATAGTATAGAATTGTATAGTCTAGTATAGACTAGTATAGTATATATGGAATAGTAGAGTATCTCTCTTTAGTACAGCTGCAATGTACCATAACACAGTTTCAGTAAAGCCAGTGTTCAGCATTCTGAAGCCTTGCAGTCAGATGCCAACCACTTCCCAGACCTGGGGTCACCTCACCAATCCCACAACCCGCCCACTAACACCAACCCACACCCACCCACTCAACCAGCACAGAACCTGAACCCCACAACCCCTCCAGCCGGAGGCAGCATCCTCGGGCTCTGCATGCCCCCGAGCGCGGGGGTGAGCCGAGTGCGAGCGGGCACTCACGCTCAGCGCGTGGCTGCGCAGGTGCTCCTGGCGGGTGAAGCGCTTGCCGCAGGTCTCGCAGGGGTACGGCCGCTCCCCGGTGTGCGAGCGGATGTGGCGCTTCAGGATCCCCTTCTGCTTGGCCGTGTAGGGGCAGAACGGGCACTTGTGCAGCTTGATGGGCACCACCAGCACGTCACCTTGGGGATAAAAACACACGGAGTGAGCGCGGGCACCTCGGGCTGAGGTGGGAGCTGCGCTCTTCCCTCTCCTCCGCTCACCTGCGGTTTCCTCGTGCCATTGCGGAGTTCACGCAGCTGCAGCGCCCTGGAAAAATCAGCCTGTCTGCTGTTCGAGGCAGCAAAACATTCATTTTATTTTAGGAAGACTAAAATTTTATTTTAGGAAGGCTGCTTTTAGTTAAGTATCAAAAATCTGCTTCTAGTGAAGTGGGGTCTCTGCTCCATCTCAGCCGCTTCCTTGTTTTAATAATTATTAAACCATTACCATTAAACAGCATCAGAAACTAAAACCTTTAACGAACTGCAGGCAGGAATAGCACATTTTGTCCATGTTCTTTCATATCTAGATATGAAAATACGACACTTAGCATTAAACAGCATCAGAAACTGAAACCTTTAACACAAACTGCAGGGTGGAATAGCACATTTTGTCCATGTTCTTTCATATTTAGATATGAAAATATGACTCTTTGTTTCTACTGCCTTCCTGCTGGAAATAAAGAGATGAAGGACTCCAAAATATTTCCTGACTATATTTTACTGTTCCAAAAACCAAACCACAAGTAATACACAATTTATGGAGTCAGGTGCAAGAACAGAATTAAATTCGAAGATCCCATTTGACAGAAATGTGGGCATTGCCAAGTTTTTCAGCACCAGCCCAGCTTCCCTTCCAGCAGAAAGGTGGAGATGTGGTGCCAAAGGATTAATTTTCCCTGTTCCAGGCCCTGATTCAGGGAAATGTTTTGTGTGTCAAGCAGGTGAGGCTGCAGAGCACCCTTTGTATTAAGGTTTATCCAACCCACTATCAAAAAAGGTGTGTCTGGTATTAATGATGTGAGTGAGAGTCAGCTCACCCTGTTTTGGAGCTTCCCAAGGGATTGCAAATCCCTGCTGGGCATTTAGAGCTTCATTTAAACCCAGTTCTTAGTCCTGCCTTGCTTCCAGTGCTCTACAGGTGCCAGTTTTCCCTCCTTCTGCTGTGAAGGATGATGGGAACAGAGGTGGAAACGTTGAAAAAAAGTGAAATTTATCTCATCTCTTAACCTGAGTGCACCATTCTTTTATCAGGAGTTTGTATTTCTCGTTTCTGGTGCCTTGTGAAGAAGCTGAGGCAGCAACAGCACTGAAAGCTGAGAAACTCCCACTCTCCTCACTGCTACCAATCCTGTTTTAGCACAGAAACAGAAGGAATGGAAGGTTTGGTTTCTTTTCCCTCACTCCTACTCGAACCCCATCTCCACTAACATTTCTGATACACTGTCAGGACTCCTGATGTTCCCTATCAAAACTCTGGAAGCATTTCCCTTTTAATGACTCATGAACAGCCTGGAGATGTTGAGAGAGGAAAAAGAGAAGTGAAATTTGTGTGTTGGATGTTCTTGCCTTGGCACACATCAAAAAGCACCAGCGTGAGTGGAGACAGCCCTGCCCTGAGAGCAAACCTGCAGCTGTGATTTTATCAGCGCCCTGCTTGAGAGGATTTGTCACTTTTATTGGCTTTAAAGTCACACAGGCAGCTTGAGCTGCAGATGACAGGAAAATAAATTTGCTGGCTGCACTCAGTGCCAGCCCTGTGGCATTTGTCACATCCTCAGCACCTGTGGCACTCGCAGTGTGTCAGAGCCACCTCCTGTCCTCACAAAGCTCTTTGGACAAGGCACTTATGAAAAACCAGATAAAATGCCCAAATCTTTATTGTCCACATCAGGAGAAATGCACATGGGCATGATTTTCTTCTTCTCCAGGTGCCTGAGAGTGCTGCCAGGAAATATTCCTGAGATATTCCAGCTGGTGCTGGGCTCGGGGCAGCTGGAAAGTGAAAAAAGCCTCATTTTTATGCCATACCAGAGTTGAAAGCTTTCAGTGCTCCTAGAGGACTTGCAGGAATCCCTCAGTGTTGGATAAAACTGATTCCTGCCCTCTGCAGTTGCAAACAGAGCAGCACTGGCAGGAGCTGGGATGGGATGAGCAGCAGGTCCTGCAGCAGATCCCTCCTGTGGCAGCTCAGCTCCTGTTGGATTGCTCTTTATGAACACCAGGAGGGAAAAGTTCTTTTTAAAAATATTCAATGAGATCCCAATGAGTTTGTTTATGAAAGAAGAATCACCCCAAGTGGAGCTGCAGAGCTGTCAGCAATACTCACCTGCCACGGGCTGCACCAAACAAACAAGTACAGCTGCTTTCCAAGTGCACAACAAGAGTTTATTTCACCGTGCCAAAAATTCACCAAAATAT
The DNA here is from genome assembly GCF_017590135.1 of Pyrgilauda ruficollis. Taxonomy (NCBI): domain Eukaryota; kingdom Metazoa; phylum Chordata; class Aves; order Passeriformes; family Passeridae; genus Pyrgilauda; species Pyrgilauda ruficollis. Next base: position 67,324 of record NW_024513543.1, on the reverse strand, counting down.
TCTTGGACAAGGGTAACAAACGAAACCCAACAAAGCTGTTCCCTCCTCCCCTGCACTCCTGAGTCCTCTCACCTGTGTCCTCACCATACCAGTCGCTGTGAATGTCCACCATGGAGCTCACTCCAGCATCCTCAGCCCTACCCTCAAATCCCCGGACAAAGTGATGCACCACATCCTCCTTCCTCGGGGCCGAGCTGTTTCGAAGCAGAGCCTCCAGGAAGTGCTTCATGTGCAAATTATTGCAGGCCAGCTCCAGGGGCTGCCCCTCTTCCATCGGCTCCAGCGCCGCGGGCGCGGGGAACGGCGCCAGCCGCTCGCCCTCCGCCTCGTCGGGCTCCAGCTCCACCTTGGGTTCCACCCTCCCGGAGCCATCGCTCACAGGCTCCCTGGCCACCAGCTCCAGAGGGTGGCAGCCGCTGCAGTCCCCGCAGGGAGGGTCCCGCCGGCATTCCGGAACCTTCTCCTGCAGGGAGGAGGAGGAGGCAGAGCCCTTGGAGCCCGCGGAGGGGCCCGAGCTGCCGCTGTCCGCCTGGTAGAACGCCGCCTCCCTCTCCATCTTCCTGCAGATGTCCAGGGAGGACCTGATGTAGCTCTTGCAGAAGTTGACCACGTCGGTCATCTGCAGGTAGCTGGCGGCCGACATCACCTCGATGACGTTCTCGCCGCACAGATCCAGCTTCCCCGAGTAGAGGAAATCCAGGATGACAGAGAAAGCCTCGGAGGTGACGATGTCCAGCGAGGCCGTGCTGTGGCGCCCGCTGTCCTGGATGTAGTGGATGAGCAGCGCTCGGAAGTAGCCGCTGTTGGCGAACAGGATGTTCTTGTGGGCTTTGAAGATCCTGCCCTCCACGATGATGCTGCAGTCGCAGAAGAAATCCCGCTTGCGCTGCTCGTTCAGCTCCCCCAGCAGCTTGGTGTAGTAGGACTGCACCTCCATGGCTGTGCGACAGGGACACGGCCAGTCAGCGCCGCGGGGACACCGGGGACACCGGGACGGGGCCCAGGGACAGGGAGAGACACCGGGACAGGGACACCAGGACAGGGACACCAGGATGGGGACCAGGGACAGGGACAGCGGGACAGGGGACACAGCAAGCGTCAGTGCCACGGGGACACCGGGACGGGGACCAGGGACAGCGGGGACACCGGGACAGGGACACGGGGACGGGGACACCGGGACGGGGACACCGGGACGGGGCCCAGGGACAGGGACAGCGGGACAGGGGACACAGCAAGCGTCAGTGCCACGGGGACACCGGGACAGGGGACACAGCAAGCGTCAGCGCCGCGGGGACACCGGGACGGGGGGACACCAGGACAGGGAGAGACACCGGGACGGGGACACCAGGACGGGGCCCAGGGACAGCGGGGACACCGGGACAGGGACAGGGACAGCGGGACAGGGGACACAGCAAGCGTCAGTGCCACGGGGACACCGGGACAGGGACCAGGGACAGGGAGAGATATTGGGACAGGGACACTGGGACAGGAACAGGGGACACAGCGGGCGTCAGCGCCACGGGGACACCGGGACAGGGAGAGACACCGGGAGAGGGAGAGATATCGGGACAGGGACACCAGGACAGGGACACCGGAACGGGGACCAGGGACAGGGACACTGGGATAGGGATACCGGGACAGGGGACACCGGGACAGGGGACACAGCGAGCGTCAGCACCGGGACAGGGGGACACCGGGACGGGGAGAGACACCGGCACTGCCACCCCCTCCCAGCGCTGCAGGGACACCGGGACAGGCGGAGACGCCGCCAAGGATCGTCCTGCCGGCCCCTGGGGTCCGTCCCGCCCGGTACCGGGGGTTCCACAGCCCTCCAAGGAGAGTCCTGCCCGGTACCGCGTCTCCGTCCGGCCCGGTACCAGGAGTCCCCCATCCCATCAAGGTCCGTCCTGCCCGGTACCAGCATCCCCTAGAACGCCACGGCACCGGGATACCCCACCGCGCCATAACCATCCTGCTCGGTACCGGGATCCCTCCCTGCTCCAAGGACCGTCCCGCCCGGTACCGGGAGCCCTCCCTGCTGTAAGCACCGCCCTGCCGGTACCGGGGTGCTCCGGAACGCGTCCCTGCCCGCCCCGGGGAGCGCTCGGTGCCGCCGCTCACCTCCGCCCGGCGCCGCTCCCGGTCCCGCCCGGCCGCCGTACCCGGGCCGCGCCCCCGGGGCGGGGCAGGAAGTGACGTCAGAGGGGCACGGCTCCGGGGCGGGGCCCGCGGGGTGAGGGGTCGGTAAATATTGGTGACGTCACACCGCCAAGATGGCGGAGGGGTGAGCGGGGCCCGGCCGGGGGGCGGCGGGGCCGGGAACGGGACAGGGACGGGACAGGGACCGCCGTGGGCAGGGGGGCCGCCAGAGGGGACCGGGCAGCGGGGCCGGGGCTGGGATCGGGTCTGGGGATGGAATCTGGGCTTGGAATTTGGGGTCGGGATCTGGGATCGGGATCTGAATTTGGGTTTGGAGTCTGGATCTGAGTTTGGAGTCGGGATCTGGGGTTTGGAGTCGGGATCTGGGGTTGGGGTCTGAGGCTGGGGTTGGGATCTGGATCTGGGCTCTGGGATCTGTGGATGGGGCTGGGATCAGAATTCTGGGATAAAAAAATAGGGTCTGGATCCGGTTGTGGGTTCGGGATCTGGGGTGTGGGTCTGGGAGCTTGGTCTGGGATCCCGGTTTGGGTTCGGGATCTGGGTCTGGGATCCCGGTTTGGGTTCGGGATCTGGGTCTGGGGTCCCGGTTTGGGTTCGGGATCTGGGTCTGGGGTCCCGGTGTGGGTTCGGGATCTGGGTCTGGGGTCCCGGTGTGGGGTCTGGGTCTGTGTTCGGGCTCTGTGTGGCCGCGTGCTGACGCCTGGGCTGTCCCGCGCAGGGAGGACGGCGGCTGGTGGCGGAGCTGGCTCCAGCAGAGCTACCAGGCTGTCAAGGAGAAGGTGCGAGCCGCCGGGAGCCGCCGGGAGCCGCCGGGAGCGGGAGGGACGGGCGGGGCCTGGGGGCGGCCCCGGAGCCCGGGCAGGTTCCTCCGCAGCCCGGGAGGGTCTCCCCAAAGTGGGATTGGGATGGGTTTGCTGGGGATCTGCTGGTTGAGTGAACACTGGGTCGTGCTGGGCTCTGTCATGGGGAAATCACCCTGAGCAGGGGGTTGTGCTTCCAGCATCGCTTTGTGGTGTGTAACTTCCTGCTGTGACAGCATTGCTTGTGTTAATTATACACAAAACTCAAAGCCAGGCTTTTCCCAGCATGTGTTTTTCCTAGTCTTGGCTTCAAAACCTCCTGGAATGTGTTTTGGGCATAGCAGATGCTGTTGTTGTTCAGGTTATTCTGGTCTTACGCATTGCCCAGATTGGGGTGAGGGCTCAGCTGGGCTAAACTCTCACACCTGAGTGTGCTGGGAGCAATCCCAGCTTCGTTGGGGAGCCAAAAGCCTGGAGAATCCATGTGCTGTCTGCTTGCAGTCCACAGAGGCTCTGGAGTTCATGAAGAGGGACCTGGCAGAGTTCACCCAGGTGGTGCAGCACGACACCGCCTGCACCATCGCCGCCACGGCCAGCGTGGTCAAGGACAGGCTGGCAGTGAGTAGGGGCTGGGACAGCTTCAGCACCATCCAGTGCCACCCCTGCCGTGGGCAGGGACACCTTCCACCATCCCAGGCTGCTCCAAGCCCTGTCCAACCCAGCCTGGGATAATTCCAGGGATGGGACAGCCACAGCTTCTCTGCGAGTTCCATCCTAGCGCCCTCACAGGGAAGAATTCCTTCCCAATATCCCATCTAACCCCACCTTCCTTCAGCTTAAAGGCGGTCCCCCTTGTCCTGTCACTCCCTCGTGGAGCACAGGAAGGTCCCTGTGGTTCCCTCTCCACTGTGCTGAGCAGGGGGGGCACTGCCAGTGTCACTCTAGGGTGACACGGGCTCTCCACACGAGCTGTGAGCCTCAGCCCTGCACAGCTGCTGCAGGGACAGCCCCACCCCAGACCAGAGAGCCCCAAACCTGGCTGTGTTTTCCCCACAAAGCCTCAGCTCAGTTCCCCCTGAGGCAGGTGCCTCCCACCTCACCCTTCCAGCCCAGCACTTTCCTGAAGGGACAGATCCTTCCTTAAGGATCCTGCCCAGAAATCCTGGGATGTTACTGACACTGTGCTGCCTCTTCCCTTGAAGAGGGCAGAAGGCTCAGGTGCCACTGAGAAGGTGAGGAAGGGCCTGTCTGACTTCCTGGGGGTCATCTCGGACACCTTCGCTCCCTCTCCGGACAAGACCATCGACTGTGACGTGATCACCCTGATGGCAACACCCTCAGGTACCACTGAGCCCTACGACAGTGCCAAGGTCAGTGTGCCACGCTGAGCCCTGTCCCCTGTCCCTGCTGCTGTCCCTCCCCTGACAGCTGTCCCTGTGTGTCTCCTCCAGGCTCGTCTCTACAGCCTCCAGTCCGACCCAGCCACCTACTGCAACGAGCCCGATGGTATGGGAGGGTGCAGGGGGTCCAGGGTGCTGTCCTGGGGGGGTCTGGGGGCAGCTGGAACTCCCTGAAGCCTTTGGCCAGCAGGGCTGGCTTGGCAGTGCTGGGGCCAGCTGTGAAGAGCACATCTGGCTCTTACCTCAAGCACCAGCTTATGCTGAATTTACTAGCACAATTTAAGTTGGTGCCACGCGGCCTTGAGCTGGCAGAGGAGTTCTGAGCCCTGTGCCTCGCTCCTCCTTTGCCCCAGCATCTCTGCAGTGAAACCTCCCCAAACTCGAGGGTTGTTATCCCTGTGCTTGTCCCAAACAGGCCCTGCTGAGCTGCTCGAGGCCTGGCTGGCTCAGTTCAGCCTGGAGGAGAAGAAAGGGGAGATTGCAGAGCTGCTGGCCACCAGCCCTTCCATCAGGGCACTCTACACCAAAATGGTGAGCCCTGCCTGCCTGGGCACTTCCTGACGTGGGGAATGCTGCAGGAGGGCCCCGAGCTGTTTGTCCCCTGCAGCTGGAATAGGAACGATGGAGAAACAGTTTGCAATGGGAAAATGCTTGTAATAAAATGGGAGCTGCAAGCTTTGGGAGGAGAGAGGGGCACAGCAGCAGCTGCAGCTCTGCCTCTGAGGGGCTCATCCCTTTCTCCCAGGTGCCTGTGGCTGTTTCCCACTTGGAATTCTGGCAGCGCTACTTCTACAAACTGCATTGCCTGGAGCAGGTGGGTCAGGCTGGGGGCTCCCTGGGGGGCTTTCCCTGGGAAAACAGGGATGTGGGCTGACCCTTGGAGTCAGTGATGCTGAGATGCCTGGGGGAAGAAAGGGACTGGGGATGTGAGCAGCTGCTGGTGTTGAATTCCTGCAGGATGAAGCCCGGAGGGAGGCTCTGAAGCAGCGAGCAGAGCAGAGCATGCACCAAGAGGAGCCAGGCTGGGAGGAGGATGAAGGTGGGACAGGTTTTGGGGCTTTGTGGTGAATTTGTCATGGGGTGGTGGCTCCTCCTCACTCCCCCAAATCACAGTGGGCAAAGGAGGGGCAGCTCTGATCTCTGCTCTGTGACCAGTGGTGGGGTCTGAGGGAATGCCTGGAGCTGTGTCAGGGTGGTTGAGGTTGGATGTCAGAAAATGTTCTCCCCCCTGAGGGTGCTGGGCACTGCCCAGGCTCCCCAGGGAGTGGGCACAGCCCCAAAGCTGGCAGAGCTCCAGGACAAGGCTCTCAGGGGTGCCCAGGGTGGGATTTTTGGGGTGCCTGTGCAGGGCCAGGGGTTGGACTGGATGATCCCTGTGGGTCCCTCCCAGCTCAGGACATTGTGTGACTCTGTGGAATCCAGCTCCCAGCCCAGCTGCTGCTGCACCTGCTGAAACATCTCTCACTTCTCTTCTGCCTCCCTACAGAGGAGTTCTTGGGCATGTCCCCCCTGCCTTGTGCAAACATCACATTTCCAGGAGCAGCACAGAAAGAACCCACCTCAGGGGGAAACCACCCTGCTGCTCCCGAGCTTCCCTCTGGGGAGAGCTGGGCTGTGCTGCCCCCAGAGCTGGTGCCAGTGGAGCAGAGCCCCTCAGAGAGCAGCGAGAGCGTGTCCCTTGTGACTCAGATTGCAAACCCTGCCCCTGTGCCTGCCACCCAGCCACAGACTGCAGCTCCACCCCCGGGCGCTGGCCACCTCTCCCAGAGGCTGGTGGAGGCCACCTTGGAAGAGCAGAGCTCCCTGCCAAAGCCCCCAGAAGCTGCTCAGCCTTCTGCACCTGCCCAGCAATCAGCAGCATCCTCAGAGCTGGCAGCTGGAACAGAGCTCAGAGAGCTGGAGAGCAAAGGCCAGGCCAGGACAGAGACTCTGAGAGAGGAAGGGCCCACAGACCTGAGAGTCTTCGAGCTCAACTCGGACAGTGGCAAATCCACCCCCTCCAACAACGGCAAGAAAGGTTTGTGTGGGGCTGGGAACCCTCTGGGAGGGGCAGCTCCTGGGGAAAGGCTCTGGGTTTGTGGTGGTGGGGGAGATTAAAGGGAAAGAAATCAAAGATCTGCTGGCTGAGCAGATCCCTGGATGCCAGGAAAGGCTCTGTGCTCTGTGGAGGGGATGTGGTGATTCCCTAGGAGTGTCCCTGCTGGGACAATGACAGTCCCCATATCTAAGTCCCTCCTGTCATTCCTTATCTCCTGCATTTTCTGGAACCTGACACATCCCAGTTCTCCCAGGCCAGAGGAAAAAATCTTCCAGCATCCACCTCTCCCCCTGCTTCTGCACCAGCCCTGGCTGTGAGGGAAGCAAGCTCAGCCCATCCCCTCTCTGTTCCTGGCAGTGTGGAGGCTTTCCCTCCTCAGCAGCTCTGAGCCCTGGCAATTCCAGGGCTTTGGGGCCAGCTCTGGTGGCTCAGTGGGGACATTTGTGCTTCCAGGCTCCAGCACGGATATCAGCGAGGACTGGGAAAAGGACTTTGATCTGGACATGACGGAAGAGGAGGTGCAGCTGGCACTCTCCAAGGTGGAAATGTCTGGGGAGGTGAGTCAGGGCAGGCAAAACTGCCCCCCAAAAGCATCACCGACCCCTCAGGGTGGTGCTGAGGGGCTGCTGGGATGAGTGTGCAGGTTTCCCCAGGGGAGCAGAGCAGGCAAATCCCTGTTGGGAAGGTGTGGGAGTGTGAGGATACATCAGGTGCCCTGGGCAGGAGGAGCTGTTGAGTTACAGAAACAGTTGAAACCAGCTCAGAAAAAGTTCAGAAACGGATTTCCTCTTGTTTGCAGCTGGAAGATGAAGAGTGGGAAGACTGGGAATAAAGCAGCTGCTTCCAGTGTGTGTCACAGGCTCATTTCCACCACCGAATGTGAATTCAATCTCGGACCGGCTGTTCCTTTGTGTGTGACTGTGCTGGGGGTTGCACTTCCAGGCTGGAGGAGCTCCATTCCTCCTAAAACCTGGGGGCAGCTCAAGTGACCCCTTCAGATCCAGGAGGAGGAAGCAGGAGGTCGCTGGCACACAGGAGCCTGACTTCTCCATAGGTCCTAGAGACTGGCCAAGCCAAAACTGACCCTGACGTGTTGGGAGGAGGCAGGGTGAGGGGTCCCTGGGGCCAGCTGGGCACTGAGAGCCCTGCCAGGTGTGCTGGGTGCTGCCAGGCTGCCAGCTGGCTCCTTCCTTGCTTGTGTGTGCACGTGTAACCTACAGCTGAGAGGCTCCTGGACGTGGCTGTGCCTGCTCCGCTCGCTGCTCCGCAGCTCCCACCCGGGGAGGGCCTGAGGGCTGGAGGTGCTGCACAAAAAGGCACTTGGCTCGTGGCTTTGACCCTGGAAGGAGCCAAACCCCCTGCCAAACCCTGAGCTTCTGCCTGGCTTTTTGTCTTGGAAGCTTTTTCTCATGGAAACTCCCGTTTCCAGCAGTTCCTCGAAGAGCCAAGGCCTGCTGCTCCCCCCCCTTTGCAGCTGCACCACCTTCCTGCACTGGGTTTTGTGTCTTTCTAGTTAAATTCTCCAAGCAAAATCCTCGTGGCTTGCTCTTACTCCAGCCCTGCTGGGCTGGCAGTGATTTGGGAACAGAACCTCTGTGTTGGTGGCCAGTTCAGCCCTTGCAAAGGCCCAGCCTGACCCACTGACCACTTCAAGCTCAGCTTGGCCAGCCTGGGGACAGAGGGGCTCCCAAATGTGGGGGGTCCCTGCTGGCTGAGGCTGTGTGTCCCCATCTGAGCCCTGTCCCACCCGTGCCAGGCCCTGCAGCCACCACGAGCTTTGCTGTGCTCACTTGGGTTCCTTCACTTCAGCCCCTCTGACTGCTTGCTTCACTTCCTTCAGCCCCACGGCCTCTTTTTGGGGCATTTTCCTTGTCACAACATGAGATGTTGCTCATGCACAGTTATCCCAAGGGGACAGTGCCCTCACTGCTCTCTTTGGGGTGCTGGGGTGACACTTTCTGCCTTTGTCCTGCCCCTTCCAGGGCCGAGGGTTTCCTGCTGGGTTTGGACAGCACTAAACGAGGTGCACTTGGAAGAGTTGGGGTTTTGGGGTTGGGTTTTCCTTCTTTAGGGTGACTCCTGGTGGGAACATCCCTGTCCAGCAGAGCCTCAGCTTGTCCTGGCAGGGATTGTGGTGGGCAGGGGACACAGGGGACACCAGTGGGGACCTGGGGCTGGTGTGAGCCCACAGAGAGGCTCGAGGGTGCAGCATCTGTGTCACTTTCTTTTCTCCTTTAGTGGAATGAACCGTTGGGTTGGTTGTGCAATATTCTCTGTTCTTGAACTATTCCGCATCTCCCTGAGCCTTTTCTAGCTGGGGTGACAAACCAGGAACAATTCTAACAGCTGGTAGTTTTGTAACAATGACTTTCTCCAAACCTTTTACAGACTTGCAGTTAACAGCGATTAAAGGAGTTCTCAGAGTCTCTGCTGTGTTCTCATTTCCTCCAGGGTGGGGATGACACAAGGGAGGGGACACGAGTGACAGGACAGAGGGGACACGAGGGAGGGGACACGAGTGACAGGACAGGGGACACGAGTGACAGGACAGAACTGATGGGACACAAGTGACAGGACAGAGGGGATAGAACCCAAGTGAGGGGACAGGAGTGACAGGACAGAGGGAACAGAACTGAGTGATGGGACACCAGTGAGGACATGAGTGAGAGGACACAAATGGCAGAACCTGAATGACAGAACCCAAGTGACAGGACAGAGGTGACAGCACACGAGTGACAGAACCCGAATGACCCAATCCAAATGACAGAACCCAAGTGACATGACACGACTGACAGGGCACGAGTGACAGAACCCGAATGACAGAATCCAGGTGACAGGACAGAGGTGACAGCGCACGAGTGAGAGCGCACGACCGCCCCTGCAGTTCCTCCCCCGCTCGCTGGGGGCGCCCGAGCGCCGCTGCCGCGCCCTGCCGCTCTCCGCGCGCACAAGTTTGGCCCCGCGCGGCCGCCGTCCGGCCCGCGCCCCGCCCGCTGCCGCCATATTTTGGCCGCCGCCGCCACCACCGGAGCCGCCGCCGCAGCCGCCGCGATGGGTGAGGGCCGTGAGGGGCGGGCGCGGCCCGGGGAGCTCCGGGCACGGCCGAGGGGGTGGGGCGGAGCCGGAGAAGCCGTCCCGAGGTCGGGCAGCGCGCACAGCCCATCCGCCCCGCGCTGCCGCCGCCCTCGCCTCTCACCGGCGTCCCGGGCGCTCCCGGGGCTGAGGGCGGCGGGGCCGGCGCGGCCGCTGAGTCATCCCGGGGCTGCTGCTGAGGGTCTGGGGGTCTTGGGGGGCTCTCGGTGAGGGAGGCCTGGGGGTTGTGACCGCTTCGGGCAGCGCCAGCAGCGCCTTTGGGGAGCTCCGGGTGGGGCGGGAGCTGCGGGGGGTTAAGGGTGAAGTACCCCCGGTGTGGGGTGCCAGGGTGAAATACCCCCGGTGTGGGGTGCCAGGGCGAGGTACCCCGGGTTTGGAGGTGCCAGGATGAAATACGCGGGTGTGGGGGTTAAGGGTGAAATACCCCGGGTTTGGGGGTGCCAGAGTGAGGTACCCCCGGTGTGGGGTGCCAGGGCGAGGTACCCCGGTGTGGGGGGCCAGGGTGAAATACCCTGGGTTTGGGGGTGCCAGGGTGACATATCCCCGGTGTGGGGTGCCAGGGCTGCAGAGCCCGGGCTTGGCGGTGCCAGGGTGAGGTACCCCGGGTTTGGGGGTGTCAGAGCTGCAGTGCCTGGGTTTGGGTGCGATAGGCTGGGTTTGGGGTGCCAGGGCTGCTAGAGCCTAGGTTTGGGGGCGCCAGGGTGAAATACTCCGGGTTTGGGGGTCTCAGGGGTGTAGTTCCCAGATTTGGAGATGTCAGGGCTCCAAGATCCCGGGTTTGGGGATGCCGGGGCTGCACATCCCGTGTTTGAGGGTGTCAGGGTGAAGTGCGCCAGGTTTGGGGGTGCCAGGGCTCCAAGAGCCTGGCTTTGGGGATGCCAGGGCGAGATACCCGGGGTTTGGGGGTGCCAGGGTGGAATACCCCGGGTTTGGGGGTGCCAGGGCTCCAAAAGCCCGGGTTTGGGGGTGCCAGGGCTGCAGTGCCCGGATTTGGAGGTGAGAGCTGTGAGTCCGGTTTTGGGGTGTCCCTGCTGTCCCTTTGGGGTGTTTGGGGCTCGCCTGGCTGTCAGATCTCTGCTCTGTTGAAATTCAGTTCAGTTCTGACCTCCCCCAGAGCTCGGGGTTCACGTGAGAACCCCCCAAACCTCTCCTGGGTGCTGCTAACCCAGCGGGGCTCTGGCTCTTGGGATTTTTATTAAAATGCAGCCTGAGCCCTCAGTGTCACCGTGGCTGTCCCTGTGTCACCGTGGGTGGCAGGACACCCCTGGCAAGGGATGGCATCTGTGGCAGGCAGCTCTCTGTCCCCTGCAAATAAATCCCAGCTTGGTGTTCTCCTTCAAAAAATGCTTTTTGGTTTGATGTGGGAGGTCCCACCTCGGGGAGGAAAGGTGGATTTTATTTTGTTTTATTTTATTTATTTATTTATATTTTGTTGAGGGTTCCTGTTTGGTTTGGAAGGATGAGGTGAAAAAGCCAAACCTATAACAGCCGTGCTTTCCTTAAAATTGAGTGAGGATCTTCCGGAAATAAAGATTAAAATGTTTCAATTTTCCACATGCAATGTTGTCTTTTAACCAGAGCTGCTTCAGAAGCTTAATGGCTTTCAAGTGGCAAGTTTAGGTTGGATATTGGGAAGAAATTCTTCCCTGTGAGGGGCTGGGATGGATTTCCCTGAGAAGCTGTGGCTGGAATTATCCCAGGCCAGGTTGGACAGAGCTTGGAGCAGCCTGGGACAGTGGAAGATGTCCCTGCCCATGGCAGGGGTGGCACTGGATGAGTTTTTAGCTCCTTCCAAACCAGGGAATCTTCAAAAATGCTCTGTGATCCTTTAAAAACGATAATTTTAAAATGATTTTGCATGTCAGCATCTCACCAGGAACTTTTCTGCCCCCTCCAAACCCTCCTGTGGTGCTCCAGGAGAAGTCAGTGACCACGTCTGTGTGTGGCTGCTGCACCTCCCAGCCCTGGACAGCTTGGAAAAATTAATTTATGGCTTCAGATGTAAAAGCTGGACTGGCAGCTCTGAGGAGAAAAATGTCCTTGGGCCTGGTGGGAATGTCTGGAAATTCTTGGGGCAGTTTTGTGTGGAGCTGAGGAGTTTGTGCACAGGAGCTTCCCCACCCCTGTAAGAGTTGAATATCCCCCTTGTTTGAATTATCCTCATGTAACTTTATTATTTTTAAACAAGCTAAGGCTGGTTTTTAAATTATTTTAAGTTAATGATGCTGTTGGAAATTGTCATCAGTTCGTTCCTCGTTTGCCATGCAAATGACATCTTTAAATGTCTTTAACCCACGGAGCAGTGTTAATGCTCAATTCTCAATAAAACCCCCGTGGCTGATGAATTTAACAGTTAATTGGCTGCTTTGCTTTGTTTGCTTTAGTTCAGCAGAGCAAACATGAACTTTGTCAAGGGGGAGAGTTTGATCATTAAAATCCTGCAAGAGTGAAAGTCCTGATTCCTTCAGGCTTTTAGTCCTGGTGAGGTGCAGGTCAATCTGCTTAGCAAATCACACAGTCCTGTTTGTTTCTGAGGCAAAGCACACAGATTTATTGGAATTTTATATCCCCCTGTAATTATCTCTGAGTGTTTCTGCTCGGTTTTAACCTGGAACTCTCCTGGGTCGACTTTGAGTGGGTTCAGTTGAAGTTTTTCCCTGTTTTAGTGACTGTTCTCAGCTGGCACTTGTGCTTGATCAGTCCATTTTAAAGGAAATCTGACTGGATAAACCAACTGGAAGAGAACTTATTGGGATGAAAAGATCCAATTTTGGGATGAAAAGATCCAGTCAGAGTAGGAAGCTTTGAGAACTGGGCTGAGGAGTGCTGGGTTCTTTTTCCAGCAGGGCAGGGACATTCCAGAAAGATTCCTAATTTTGTTTTAACCCTGGGCAAGAGCAGCAAACGCTGCCTGCCAGTGAATTTCCCCCAAAGAGAACTTTTTGCTTGTCCCTTCCCCCTGGCAGCGCCGCACATTCCAGCGGTGATTTCACATCCCCGGCTGCCAGGGAGCCGCGGGGATCGGGGATTTACCGGGGATCGGGGATTTACCGGGATTTACCGGCACAGCGAGCCGGGGCCAGCCTGCTCAGGACAGCTCTGCGGGGCTTTGATGCTGCCAAACACCCCAAAAACCCCCGGGAGAACAAAGCAGAGCTGCCCCACTGGCAGCACAGCAGAATTCTGCTGCTTTTCCAGGGTTTCACTGCAGCTGGGCGAGTTCCAGGGTTGTAGGCACAGCCAGAGTTGGGATTATTTAACAGGATTTTTTTTTTTTTTTGTGTATGTGTAGCTGTTCTCCTGCTTCAGCATTTGCTGTGTCTTCTGAGCAAACAAAGTGAATTTTTTCCTTTTATATTTTTTCTGTTCTCCTGCTTCATTTGCTTGTGTCTTCTGAGCAAACAAAGTGAATTTTTTCCTTTTATATTTTTTCTATTAATTCACTGAAAAACTGTCAGTCACAGTTAAAAAAAAAAAAAGTGGTTTTGATGATTTCTGCTAGCAACTCAGAGCTGTTCTTTTACACATTAATTCAGCTACTTTTATGTAGTTATTCATCTGATTTGTACTTAAGTAGTACAGATGATTTAGTCTTCTTTTTCTAGAGTTTCATTTCACTTAATAAAGTTGTCCTGGACACATTTTTCTTTTCTGGAAGAGTCCTCTGGAGATGTTAATGATGGTAGGAAGAGATGGGAGGATCCTCTGGGATTTCAGGGAATTGGAGATATATGAGGAACGAGGTGAAACTCAGCAATTCACTCCATTTATTTTGCTGCAATTTGTCTAATTGAGAGGAGTTTAAATTGTAAATCACCAACTTTATCCCATCCCAGGGAAAACTTTGGTGGAAAGGGCCTTTAGAGGTCACCTGAGAGCTGGGAATGTCCCCAGCGGGCACTAATTGGCAGATTAGCGCTGCTGAAGTTCCTCCAGTGTATTTATTTATTTCCACTTGCATCATTCCCCGAGCAGGGAGCAGCTGTCAGCCCTGCTGGCCGGGCTGTGAGTTCAGAGCCACCTTTGGAAGATTCCCTGTGGAATGTTCCCTGTGGGAAGGGACGTTTTGGCTCCGAAAGAGCCGTGTCAGGTCTGGCAGTGCCTTGGCCCTGACTCTGCAGTGACTCAGCTCCCAGGGCTCCAGCAGCAGCTGAAGAAAAGGTTGGAAGCAAATCTTGCAGAAAATCGGGAAGAGGCAGGCTTGGATTCCCCACCAGCAGCATCCAGAAGCTGTTAAGAGTAACAACTCTGGATTTTACAGTTTCCTGCTGTAGCTTGTGCTGCATTTACAGGGATTTGAGTGCCCTGCTGAGCCTTCAAAGTCAAACTTTCACCCCGTTTTTCCTTTCTTTTAAGTGGGAAATACCTTCTCATCCTCCAATTTATGAGTGTGGCTGCTTGGGCTCGTAATTCTTTGACAGCTGGAGGATTTTTTTTTCCCTCAGTGAAGGCAAGAGGGGCCAAATTTCTTCCAGCTCCTGAGGAGGTTTCCTTTGCACAGGAAGTTGGGAAGGTGTTCAGTTCAGTTTCATCCTTAAGTTTGAAATGCAAATACTGTTTTGTTTTTTGGGGTTTTTTTAAATTTCTTTTTTATTTTTTGCTGGAGCTGTAAAAGAAGTTCATTAATCCAGGGAGCTACAAAAGGCACAACTGGGGGAACTGTGGGGCTCCTAAAGCAGAAGGGATGTTTTGTCCAAGCTGGATCAGAACTTTTAAAATTGAATTAATCTTGCAAGAGTTGTTGTTTTTCGAGTGAAATCTCTCAGTTCAGTGCCCTCTGGCACTTCTGTAAAAGCAAAGTGAAAATCTCTGCCTGGAGTCTCTTCCTTAGGAGCAGAGGATTCCTTCCCCATTCCTGAGAGCCCAGATGCTCCCAGACCCTGATTAATGGGTTTGGGGATATTCCCACAGATGGAATTGGAGTTCAGAGGTAACACAAATGCTTGGTACAGAAACATTCCAAACGCAGAGTTTGTCCTGCTGTGTTTCATTCCATGGGTTTGGTCCTGCTGCAGTCCAGAGCTCCCTGTGAGGTCCTGATCCTGCATTTTTCCCACCCGTTGCCATGGAAACGGGCTGGAATGTCCCAAATCAGCATTCTCCTGCCATTAAAACCCTGCCAGAGATGATGGGCTGGGGGGAAAAAAAACCAATGGAAATCATCTGCAGGAATAAACTGTGGGAGAAAAAGCAGGGAATTTCGTGACAAGCAGCCCTGAAGAGTTCGAGTTCTCTTTGGGGTTTCCCTGCAGGATGAGAGTTCTTGATGCTCTGGGACAAAAAAAAACCTTAAAGGACGAGGTGCTGAGTGCTCCTGAGTGTGGCTGGTCCTGGCACAGCTGAGTTTGGAGGCAGCTGAGCTGTCATGTGTCCCTTGGCTATTTATGGCCCTGCCTGGTGATCCTGGGCATCCTCACTTCTCCTTCCTCCTTTTCTTCAAAAGCACCTTTTAATTGGAGGCTTTGCTTTCCAAAAGGAGCATTAAAATTCTTAATTTGTTTGGAGATCTAAGCTGTCAGCTCTTACTCTTCCCTGTGGCTGCATGAGCCACAATGGGGTGGAAATACAAATAAAAACATAACAGTGGTGCTTAAATACATTTTCTGAATGAAAATTGACACCTGGCTTTTGTCTGGTCAGATACAAACCCCTAAAGTCTGTAGATTTCTCTCTTTTTTGGTGTCTTTTTAGCTGGTTTTGGGAAATCAAAGAACTGAAAGTGTTTTGTTTCCTCTCCTGTTAAAATATATTTTTTTCCTGTTGTTTTCTCTCTCCTTAGTAATGAAAAGCTGGATGCTTGTATTTAGTAATGTTTTTTCTTGGGTTGGCTGTGGGCTTTTGGGTCTGACACTTCTCCAGTTGATCTTGGAAGGGCTCCAGAGTGGCTGGAGGTTGTTGATAAGTGGGACTGAAACTTTCTGTGAGCCACGGGGCTGAGGGTGCCTCAGGCTTGAAATAAGGAGGAGATAAAACTGCAAACTTCCTCCTGGCAGCTGGGAAAAACCAAAAATGTTTGTTTTCAAATGAGTTCTGAAGGAGTAACTTGGTTCAGGGCTAGCTGAGCCTCTGAGGTTTGTGCTGAGAAAGGCAAAAATGTGCAAATAATGTCAGAAATGGGAGAGTTTGGGGAGTTCCTGCCCTGCTCAAAGCAGGGGGTTCCAGCTGGGGCAGTCAGGGGTTGCCACCCTTCCCTGCTTCAGTTACAGCTTGGCCCTGGCTGCCTTCAGCTGTGCCAAAAACTGGAATGTCCCTTCCCTGAGTGGGAGGGAGAAAAAACAGACTGGGAGGGAAACTCTGGAGGAATGAGGGTGGAATTGCTGCATTTGTCAGAAGTGGGTCAGGGCCTGAACACCCTCACCTACAGCTCTGCTCTGTTGTTGTTACAAACTCCATTCCTTCACTCTGCTGGGGTTGTGCTCTCTGGGAGTAAATACCTGGGGAAAAATGCTGTGCTGCTATTTGGGAAATAGGAATTCCTGCTGAAAACCG
The DNA here is from genome assembly GCF_017590135.1 of Pyrgilauda ruficollis. Lineage (NCBI taxonomy): Eukaryota > Metazoa > Chordata > Aves > Passeriformes > Passeridae > Pyrgilauda > Pyrgilauda ruficollis. The sequence goes on along the minus strand of NW_024513543.1, from coordinate 51,344 downwards.
AGGGCACTTGGAGTAAATAAAGGAATTCCATCTGGTTATCCCGTGCCTTGTGGGAAGAGCACACAGGAGCAGTGGCAGGAGCCCTGAGGCAGAATTCCTCCTGTTTTCACAGAAAACTATCGAATGAAGAGCTACAAGAACAAAGCCCTAAACCCCGAGGAGATGCGCAGGAGGAGAGAGGAGGAGGGGATCCAGCTGCGCAAACAGAAACGGGAGCAGCAGGTACTCAGTGAGCTCACCCCTCAGCAGGCTGGGTCAGCCCTAGCACAGCCCAGTCTGCAGCCTTCGAGGATCTGTGCATTAAAGTTTGTTTACAGTCTTCATTTTTCCTGTTTTTACTGAGATCTTGCAGCAGGTACTCCCTGAGCTCCCCCCTCTGAGCAGGCTGGTTCAGCTCTAACACAGCCCAGAGTCTGCAGCCTTCGAGGATCTGGGCATTAAAGGTTGTTTGCAGTCATTTTTCCTGTTTTGACTGAGATCTGAGCTCCCCACTCTGAGCAGGCTGGGTCAGCCCTAACACAGCCCAGAGTCTGCAGCCTTCCAGGATGTGTGCATTAAAATTTGTTTGCAGTCTTTATTTTTTCTGTTCTGAGATCTTGCAGCAGGTAACTCACCTGGAGCAGGCTGTGTCAGCCTTAACTGCTGCACTCTTCAAGGATCTGTGCATTAAAGTTTGTTTGCAATCATTTTTTCTGTTCTGAGGTCTTGCTATTTTCTCTTTTTCTCTCTAGACCCAGCTCACATGGAGAGCTTCCCAAGCATTTTGTTCTTGGGCTACTACTTGAGTTTTTTGTTGTGTTGTTTTTTTCCTTTTGTTGTTCATAGATCCTTGATTTTAAAGGTGGTGTTGGGTTTTTTTAGATATAATTAGTAGGTGGGATTATTTCCTGGAGAAACAGGAAGAGCAAGTGAAAGTATGGCCTTAACCCTGGGTGTGTTTCTTTTTTGGAAGACGAGGTGATTCCCAAGTGCTATGTCTGGAACTAAATATTTACTTTATTAGCACCTTATCCAAGCTACTTTTTTGCCCAGTTTTCCTGATTTTGGTCAAATTCTGCACTTGCCTTCCCTGGTGGCTCAGTGATTTGGGCATTTGCATATCTGAGAGCAAGAATTAGCCCTTAGCTTGTGTGCCAGACTAACCCTGGGAGTGCAGAGCTGCTATTAATGACCCCTTTTAATTCAGGTTACCTTCAGTCCAGGAGGGATCTTGATTCTTGAGGAACAAGAATATCGAGTTGTGGAGCCTGTTCATGGTTGCTTTCTAATAACAATCCCTGTGTTCTGCTCCCCACCAGCTCTTCAAAAGAAGGAATGTGGAGCTGATCAATGAAGATGACTCCATGTTTGACAGTCTCCTGGTGGATTCCTATGTCACTTCCACAACGTGTGGGGTAAGGTGCCTTCAGACAGATTTAATTAATTTAATTTCATGCTTTGGGGGTGGTGAGGCCCTGCAGAGATTCCCAGAGAAGCTGTGGCTGCCCCATCCCTGGAATTATCCCAGATTGGATGGGGGTTGGAGCACCCTGGGGTAGTGGAAGGTGTCCCTGCCCTTGCCACTGGGTGATCTTTAAGCTCCTTCCAACCCACACCATCCTGGGATTCTGTGCTTGCATGGAACTGCCAAAATCCAATGGTTTTATTCCCTGATTTTCAAGAATGTTTGTGTAAGTTGGTGCAGGCAGCTGGAACAGCCACAAACCTTTGGCTAAAATGCAAAGAGGAGATTTATTCCTGAGGGAAAAATTTATTCCTGAGGGATCCAGAGGGACACCAATGGAGCCATGAGCCCTGCAAAAGCTCAGCCCATGCCAGGGAATCCCCATCCTGCTACTCACTCTGATTTATCAAGGGTTATTCCCAGCTGCATGTTCCAAATCCTCCTCCAGTGTCCTTTAATTCCATTTTATCCCCTCCTCCTCTTTCATCCCATTCCCCCCACCAGCACTGCAGATGTGAACTGGAGGATCTCTGCTGTGCTGGGATCCCCAGGTTTGAATCTTGGGATTTCTGGCTAAGCCCAGATTGTAGGATGTGCTGTCTGTGATGCCTGGAATCATCTCAGGCTGAAATGAAACCATTTCTGTTCTCTGCCTCTTTTCAGGAGGGATTGATCACAGGAGAGATGGTGGAGATGCTTTTCTCAGATGACCCTGACCTACAGCTAGCAACCACTCAGAAATTCAGGAAATTACTCTCCAAAGGTAAAAATAACTCATCCCTGCTCAGGATCCAACAGAGCCTGCCTTTTACACGGGTTTGTGCACAAAAACTTTGCAGGCTGGGGGAAAAAAATATCCATAATTGAGAAATGTGATAATCTCTGGTATTGCTGATCATTGCCAGTTGTGTGATTTGTACAGAAAATCATTCTACCGAGCTGCCCTGATGAGTTCAGCCCAATTTGAGATAATTTAATTAAAACTTCAGCCTTGTTACTCCCCTGCATGAGGCCTGTTCACTCCCTGACACTGCCTTGCTGTTTCAGAGCCAAATCCTCCGATAGATGAGGTGATAAACACTCAGGGAGTGGTGGAGAGGTTCGTGGAATTCCTGAAAAGAAGTGAAAATTGCACATTACAGGTAAAGGAGAGTGTGTTATCAATTCTTCAGGGTGTGGAGCTCTTTAGCCTGTGAACCCACAGGTGCTGTGAGGGGAAAATGGTATTTTGAACCCCAAAAATGTGATCTGTAGGAGAAGACAAAACTAGTTTGTAATGCTCAGGCAAAAAAAAAAAATTAAATTGTAAATTGCTCTGAATTAAATTCTTGGAAAAATACTGGCAAAAATCACCTAATTCAGCTGCAGGAAGAAACTGTGTGAGGAAAAACTTCCATTGCTGGAGGCAGAGAGGCCAAGAAATGTTAGAAATGGGTTTGGCCAGTGCTGATCCTGCCTGGGGCAGAGGAAAGGCTTGGGTGCCTTCCTGAGATTCCTTCCAGTCCTGATTTCTGTGGAGGGGTTAAAGAGACTCCCATACATGGAATTTCATCCGAGCTGATAACTGCTTTCCTCTTTCTCCCTGCCCTCTGGCCCCAGGCCATGGACCAAAGGGGCTTCATTTCCAGGAGAAATGGATGGAAATCTGGTTTTAAACCAAAAAAGAGAAGCAAAAGCAGGGAATTCCTGCTCAGCTTCCCCTGAACTCACAGCATCTTTGGGAAATTTGGATGAAATATAGAAAATGTTCTATTTTGGGTGTTCCTGCACTGTTTCTTGCTGGGAAGTGGTTGTGGAAGAGAAATGAGGTGGTGGTGACATCTCTTGCTCATCCTTTGAACAGCTGTGGCTCTTTTATTGCTCAAGAAGATAAAATCCTTGGAGTGCTCAGGCATTATCTTCCTTTCTCTCCCAAAACCTTTGCAGCAGAATTGTAGGAATTGTAGCCAGAATTTAATGAGAGCTGTTTTGCTGGTCCAGGCTGATTTTATTCCTTTTTCTTTGCTGAATCAGGCTGATTTTATTCCTTTATTTTGCTGGTCCAGGCTGATTTTATTCCTTTATTTTTCTGAATCAGGCTGATTTTATTCCTTTATTTTTCTGAATCAGGCTGATTTTATTCCTTTATTTTTCTGAATTAGGCTGATTTCCTTTATTTTTCTGAATCAGGCTGATTTTATTCCTTTATTTTTCTGAATCAGGCTGATTTTATTCCTTTATTTTTCTGAATCAGGCTGATTTTATTCCTTTATTTTTCTGAATTAGGCTGATTTTATTCCTTTCTTTTGCTGGATCAGGCTGATTTTATTCCCATTTATCCCTCCTTTCAGTTTGAGGCTGCGTGGGCCCTGACAAACATCGCCTCGGGGACCTCCCAACAAACCAAAATAGTCATCGAGGCTGGGGCAGTTCCCATCTTTATAGAGCTCCTAAACTCTGACTTTGAGGATGTTCAGGAGCAGGTAAGGATCTCTCCTCACTTTGGGATTTTGGGGAGAACCACACGTTCAAACTGCAGTGTTTGAATGGAGTGATCCCAGCTGGCTGCAGAGCACAGATTGTTGCCTGGAACTGCAGGAAATTTGCTTTCTCAGCACACTGTCTGTCTCTCCCTCTCAGAAAATGAATGCTGAAGCTGTTGCTGTTTCCTTTCAGGCTGTCTGGGCATTGGGGAACATTGCTGGAGACAGCTCTGTGTGTAGAGATTATGTCCTGAACTGTGCCATTCTTCCTCCCTTGTTAATGTGAGTAGCCATGAGCAGTTCTGGGAGTGCCCTTGTACCAGGGAGCAGGGCTGGAGCTGGGCCACGGATTGCCTGGGGATCCAACCTGCTTCAGAGGAGTGGGAATCTGTGGAGAACATTCCTTACAGATTCCCTGGCACTCTGGGATCTCTGGGACTGAAAGCTCTGGTTCTCAGTGGGATTCTATGGATAACATTCCTTACAGAGCTCCTGGCAGTGCTTGGATCTCTGGGAGTCATACCTGGTTCAGAGGAGTGGGAATCTGTGGAGAACATTCCTTACAGGTTCCCAGGGAATCAAAGCCTTGGTTCTGAATGGGAATCTGTGGAGAACATTCCTTACAGGTTCCCAGGGAATCAAAGCTCTGATTCTGAATGGGAATCTGTGGATAACATTCCTTACAGAGTCCCTGGCACTCTGGGATCTCTGGGACTGAAAGCTCTGGTTCTCAGTGGGATTCTATGGATAACATTCCTTACAGAGTCCCTGGCACTGTGAGATCCCTGGGAATCACCTGCCTCAGAGGAGTGGGATTTTGTGGATAACATTCCTTACAGATTGCTTGTCACTCTGGGATTCCTGGGAATCAAACCTCTGCCTCAGAGGGATGGGATTCTGTGGCTAAAACTCCTCCGTGCTGCTCTGGGGTGCTGCTCCTTCTGGAGTCACAGGGTGTCCCTCAGCTCCTGCTCTCTGCTTGGGCTGTGGATTTTTTTGGGGTTGGAGTAGGATCAGGTCTCTCACACCACCTCCCTCAGTGTGTTGATAATGAGTTCTGTCAGGCCTGGGCTCTCGTTGCTCTGGCAAGAATTAATGTTCATCCCACCCTGGAAAAGTGAGGTTTTTGTCCCAAATGGCAGATTTTGCTGCTCCTGGTGTCAGCCTGACTCCTCACCCCACTGGACTCACTCTGAGCTCAGACTGAGCAGTTTGTGTCACTTGGTGGTGACTGGGAGTGTCTTCCTGGGCTGAACAGGAGCTAAATGTTTCAGTTTTAATTCTTTTGGTTCCCTCTGCTTCCACATCAAGGACAATAATCCCTGGTAATTCTCTGTTCAGGCTCCTCACCACGTCCACCAGGCTGACAATGACACGAAATGCTGTCTGGGCCTTGTCAAACCTGTGCAGAGGGAAGAGTCCACCTCCTGAATTTGATAAGGTGAGAAGAAATGCCCTGTTGGCAGCCAGGAGGTGGGGAGACACCCAGTTAAGAGGCTTGTCTGAGTTATTTTGGGCTGTTGAACTCGAGGAGGACACAGGATGAGGCTTTTCCTCCTGAGAGTGATCTGCATGTTTAATTTTTCCCAACCTTTCTGCTGCACCCCTCAAATGATGGGCAGGCCCAGGCTTCCCTAGAAAGTTTCTATAAACAATTTTCTTAAGAACTCTGGAATTTTGAGACTTCAATTACGATCAACAGCTATTCTGAGACCTGGAAATGCTAAAAACCAGAATTCCTGTGAGCTGTGGTATCTTGCCTTCCCCTGTCTAGGGAACCTAACTAAAGGTCCTGCTGGCTCTTCAGGTATCTCATCCTCCTTTGGCAACACAAAAATCTTTTTTAAAAAGTGAAAACGTTCTGCTTTAAGTGAAAACCCACTAAATATCAAAGCTGGGAAGCCTGTGGTAAGGGGTGAAATCTGAATTGAGTGTAAATATAAATCCACTTATAAATAATTGAGATGAACTTGGTCTGAACATTGAAAGTCAGAAATGGAGCAGAGCTCTTTAACAGGAGCTCCCAGGGTAACTCCTCAGTATAATTTAACTCCTCAGTGTAATTTAAATGTAGCAACCAAGCTGCTGAGGTGGCTTTGGAGCTGTGGGAAGAAGGGATCTGTGGCCGTGCAGAGCTTGTCCTGAGCAGTCAGCAGGAGCAGGAGGTGTTTGCCTGCAGCTGTGGTGGTCCTGGCCTGGTGACTAACCCTGGGTGGTGGCTGTTGTTGCAGGTGTCTCCCTGCCTGCCAGTGTTGTCCCGATTGTTGTTCAACAGTGACTCTGACCTGCTGGCAGATGCGTGCTGGGCTCTGTCCTACCTGTCCGATGGTCCCAACGAGAAGATCCAGGCTGTGGTGGACTCAGGGGTGTGCAGGAGGCTGGTGGAGCTCTTAATGTGAGTATCTGTCAGGAGGCTGAGTGGCAATCCATCTAAATCCAACCAAATCCCACCAAAGCTCCCGTGCACACGGGATCCAGGCAGCTGAGCTGGCCCAGGAGGGTCTGGAGCAGGTTCACAGCTGGGATTTGCTGGCTTGGCTTCCTGAGCTGAAGATTTTCCAGTTCTATGAAAAGATACCTGTGTTGGTCTCAACATCTGCCCCAAAATTACAAATTCACTGATAAAAGAAACATTATCCCTATAAATTTCTGAAATTCAACCAATTTTTGAGCATGGCCCAGCTGCACAGACAACTGGGAAGAACTTTCTCCTTCCCAGATTTCCTTAATGATTGCAGAGTGTTGTGTGCTCTTAAACTTCAGATGGAAGCCTGGTTATGAGGCAAATCCAAAAACAGTGGCTAGGAGAAATCAGCTTGGCTTTGTTTCTCCAAAATTTGTATGGAGAAGGGGATGGAGTCAGGATGCAAAGGATCAAACTGTGTTGCAGCTTTGTTTTCAGTGGCTTGATGCTGTTCTGTATGGCAGGGGATGGAATCCTAAGGAAATCATGCAGATGGGATCATGGGGAGGGAACATGCTGAATATCCCAGTGATCTGATGGAGCTGGGTTTGTCTTTGCACACTTCTCCTGCAGGCACAACGATTACAAAGTGGCCTCTCCAGCTCTTCGAGCAGTTGGCAACATCGTGACAGGGGATGACATCCAGACCCAGGTGAGAGGAGAGGAATTTCCTGCAGGGAATGCAGTGCCTGGCACTGGTGATCTCACTTGTGCTTCCTTTTCCCCCAAAGGTGATTCTAAACTGCTCAGCCCTGCCTTGCCTGCTCCATTTATTGAGCAGTCCCAAGGAATCCATCAGGAAAGAGGCGTGCTGGACCATATCCAACATCACAGCAGGCAACAGAGCACAAATCCAGGTACAGTCTTCCCCAGCCTGCCTGCAGTGATCCCAGATTCCAAGCTCAGCATTAAGGATTGGCAACTTTTTCCTTTCCCTGACCCTTAGAGGCTGGATTGGTTCACTTCTCTCATTCTGCAGCAATTTGCAAATTTGCTGCTGCCAAACGAGCTAAAAAATGGGGAATGCAGCAGCACATGGACTGACCCCACGGGCTGGATCACTGGAATTAGAGCAGACACAGCCCCTGTTTCTCCATCCTCAATCCCTTGGAAGAGCTGGAGCTCCTTGAGGTTTAATTACCCTTTTCCTGACCTCCACAAGCAGAACAGAGCTTTGAGCATTCCCCCACTGTTGCTGCAATTCCAGGAGTTGTCTGCTATGCTGGTCATGGAGTATCTGCTTTTAATAGGATTTGGCTGAGGAATAAACCACAGCAATCCCTTCGTCTTGGAATTGGGATCTGGATGTGGGGGTTTCTTTCAGGAAGTCTTCAGGGAAGTGCAGTGATCCCAGATTCCAAGCTCAGCATTAAGGATTGGCAGCTTCTTCCTTTCCCTGACCCTTAGAGGCTGGATTGGTTCACTTCTCTCATTCTGCAGCAATTTGCAAATTTGCTGCTGCCAAACGAGCTAAAAAATGGGGAATGCAGCAGCACATGGACTGACCCCACGGGCTGGATCACTGGAATTAGAGCAGATACAGCCCCTGTTTCTCCATCCTCAATCCCTTGGAAGAGCTGGAGCTCCTTGAGGTTTAATTACCCTTTTCCTGACCTCCACAAGCAGAACAGAGCTTTGAGCATTCCCCCAGTGTTGCTGCAATTCCAGGAGTTGTCTGCTATGCTGGTCATGGAGTATCTGCTTTTAATAGGATTTGGCTGAGGAATAAACCACAGCAATCCTTTCGTCTTGGAATTGGGATCTGGAAGTGGGGATTTCTTTCAGGAAGCCTTCAGGGAAGTGCAGTGATCCCAGATTCCAAGCTCAGCATTAAGGATTGGCAGCTTCTTCCTTTCCCTGACCCTTAGAGGCTGGATTGGTTCACTTCTCTCATTCTGCAGCAATTTGCAAATTTGCTGCTGCCAAACGAGCTAAAAAATGGGGAATGCAGCAGCACATGGACTGACCCCACGGGCTGGATCACTGGAATTAGAGCAGATACAGCCCCTGTTTCTCCATCCTCAATCCCTTGGAAGAGCTGGAGCTCCTTGAGGTTTAATTACCCTTTTCCTGACCTCCACAAGCAGAACAGAGCTTTGAGCATTCCCCCAGTGTTGGTGCAATTCCAGGAGTTGTCTGCTGTGCTGGTCATGGAGTATCTGCTTTTAACAGGATTTGGGGAATAAACCACAGCAATCCCTTCATCTTGGGAAGTTCTTCACATGGGGATCTGGAATTGGGGGTTTCTTTCAGGAAGCCTTTAGGGAAGTGCTGCCAATGCCAAGCCCTCTCCTGCCCTCTCTTCCCAGGCAGTGATAGATGCCAACATCTTCCCGGTGCTGATCGAAATCCTGCAGAAAGCAGAATTCCGCACGAGGAAAGAGGCAGCCTGGGCCATCACCAACGCCACCTCAGGAGGGACCCCTGAGCAGATCAGGTATTCCCTGGGCCATTCCTGCCTCAGTTCCTGGGAGCTTTGCCTTCAGGGGAATTTCCAGGCAAAGAAGAGACTCTGGAGAGTAACTGAGGCAGAGCTGGGTTGTAATTTGTGATTTCCTTCTGCATGAGGATAATTTAATCCCAAATTTTCTCCATCCTTCTTTGGGTAGTTGAGGTTAAATGTCCAAATTTGATGACAGATAAAATTCCAGTGTGGACTCAATTTGAGCAGCACCTGGATTTCAGAAGTGGCAGTTGGGTAGTTGAGGTAGTTGAGGCTTGGGTAGTTGAGGCTAAATGTTCACATTTAATGACAGATAAAATTCCAGTGTGGACTCAATTTGAGCAGCACCTGGATTTCAGAAGTGGCAGTTGGGTAGTTGAGGTAGTTGAGGCTTGGGTAGTTGAGGCTAAATGTTCACATTTAATGACAGATAAAATTCCAGTGTGGACTCAATTTGAGCAGCACCTGGATTTCAGAAGTGTCTCCTTTCATTTAAAAAAAAAATTCTGAAAATAGCGTTGCATGCAATGCAAATAAATGGATGAAAATTAACCTTGCAGAGCAGTAAATGTTTGAGCAGCACCTGGATTTCAGAAGTGGCAGTTGGGTAGTTGAGGTAGTTGAGGCTTGGGTAGTTGAGGCTAAATGTTCACATTTAATGACAGATAAAATTCCAGTGTGGACTCAATTTGAGCAGCACCTGGATTTCAGAAGTGTCTCCTTTCATTAAAAAAAAAAATTCTGAAGATAGCGTTGCATGCAATGCGAATAAATGGATCAAACCAATCCAAAAGTGTCAGCATCACACAGAAGATGGAGGACAAGAAGAAGGAGGACAGGACACACCCAGATTCTTCTGTCTTGCCTCTTGAACCCCCATTCTAAAACCCCAAAATTCTACTTTTTCACCCTGTGACAAAGTAACCATCATTCTACTCAAACTCTTGTGGCTTGTACATCTTCACACAAAGCTGGTAGTTTGTCCATGGGCTAAAATCAAAGGCACAGGTGTTTTTGACTCCGTGCCAGGGTCTCAAGTCATGCAGGGCAGCCAGAGGAATGGGTTCTGACCCAGGGCCAGCTTTGGCACAGCTGTGGATTTATCACAGAATTCTTTGGACTACAGAGAGCGAATTTCTTTATTCCATCTCATTCCACTTTTTTTTTTTTTAATTATTTTTTGTTTTCCTCTAAAGGTTTGGATAAAATAGAATTCCTCCAGAGCCACGAGAACCAGGAGATCTACCAGAAAGCCTTTGATTTGATTGAGCACTACTTTGGGGTGGAGGACGACGCCGCCGTGGCCCCGCAGGTGGACGAGAACCAGCAGCAATACATCTTCCAGCAACCCGAGGCTCCCATGGAAGGATTCCAGCTATAATCCTGGGGGAAAAAAAAAAAAAACAAAACAAAAAAACCCACCACAAACTTTCTGGAAAGTTTGGGAGAGCAGCTGCTGGTCCTGGCTGGGAAGGTTGGACACTCAGTGCTCCTGTTTAGGAAAACTCTACGAACACCGCGAGCGGCCGGTGCTGCCGGAGAGAAGGGGAATTTCTGCTCCTTGATCCTTTGGGCTGCTGCTCACCTTGGCTTTGGAGGCAGGAAGGACACAGAGGTGACAGGTGGCACCTCTTGGTGGCTTCTTCTTTGTGGTGGTGTCTCCCCAGTGCAGTTTTTACCTCGGGTACTCCAGCCTTGGGTTGGGTGAGGACACGGAGAGGAGGGAGCTGTTCTGGCCACAGTAATTCTGCAAAACCTGGCTTGATCTAATTAAATTTCCTTTTTTTTTTTTTTTTTCCTTTTTTGTTTTTGCACATGTTACTCTTTATTAAAGACTCTTTAATATGCCAAGAGCAAAATTTAGCCCTGGCCTTCCTCCTTCAGGTGGACAGTCCTGGTGAAGCCAGGACCAGTTCCCTGATGAAAAATACTGAAAATGGACAGAAAAATGAGAATCTCTCACTGCTGGGAAGTTTTGTTGTTTTTGTTTTTTTTTTTTTTTTTTTTTTTGCTGGTTCCCTTTTTTTTCTTTTTTTTTTTTTTTTTTTTTTTTTTTCTGCTGCTTCCCTTTGTCTAGATTTTTTTTTTGTTTGTTTGTTTTTTGGAAGAACTGCTAGTGGTATTTCCAAGGATTAAAAACAAAACAAAAAAAAAAGCAACAAGAGCCCAAAGATGGGAACTGGGGTGGATTTTTTGGAGCAGGAAGCACAGCTGCTGTTGCACAGGTTTGGTTTGCGTTGTACTGACTGATCTCAGAGCTCTGAAATGCTGAAACCCACCTTCATCTTTACTTGAAATACTTTATTTGCCATGAGAAACATGGGCTGAATTCTGGGTTTTTCCTGCCTTGGGGTGGTTTGGGGTGGAGGAACATTTGGCTCCACCTGCCAGCAGTGACAGGAGCTCCAACAGCACCAGGTTTTCAGGTTTACCTCCTGCTCACAGTCAGATAATGCACATTTTACTTCCAAAAAACGGCAAATCTCTGTATTTTTTATATTATAGAAAGGGAGATATTTGTCTAATTGGGCCACAGAGAAAACTCTATATGAAATTGCTGTGATTGCTGTAAATAAGCACTGTGAGGCAGGCACACCTGGATCCCCCCGGGGCTCGGGGCTGTCCTGCGGTGAGCGCGGAGCTCCCCGAGCCCCCGCGGCGCTTTTTGGGCCGATTTGTCCCGATTTCAGTCAAAGCAGAGGAGCAAACCCCCGGTGCTGGGTTAGGGGGGAGCCGAGCCCTTGTTGTGGAACGAATAAACTCCAGCTGTGCAGGTGTCCGGCTGTGCTGTGATGGGGGTACCGGGGATGGGGGCTCGGTGACCTTGGGAGGGGCCCCCGGTGCCCGGTAACGGCGGCGGCGCGCGGGGCGTGCTGGGAGTTGTAGTTTCCAGGCCGGCCAGGTGCAGTGCATGCTGGGAAATGTAGGCCGCAGGTTGGGGTTTTTTTGTTGTTTTTTTGGGGTGTTTTTTTGGTTTTTTTTTTGTTGTTTTTTTTTTTTTCCCCTCCTCCTTCCCCCCTTCCCTTCTTCCTCCTCCTCTTCCTCCTCCAGACGAGCAGGGCGGGAATTGTCCCTAGGGCAGCCATCCGCTAGGCATGCCGGGAGTTGTAGGCCATAGTTCCTCTTCTTTCTCATCCTCTTCTTCCCCAGCCGCGGGGCATGGCGGTAGTTGTAGGATACAGTTTCCTTCCCCCTTCCCTTCTTCGTCCTCCTCTTCCTCATCCTCTCCTTCCAGCCCTACGGAGCAGGCCGGGAGCTGTAGTTCCTGCTGCGACCCCCGCGCTCTTGCCGCGTCTCCCCGGTGCTTCCCGGCAGCCCCCGCGCGGCGGGCGCTGATTGGGCGGCGGCGCTGGCGGGCGCACGCGCGGCCGTTGGAGGCCCCGGGCCGAGCCGCTCCCTCAGCGCCGGTACCGCCGGAACCGCCGCAACCGCCGCTGCACCGGCACCGGCAGGGCACCGGCACCCAGCGCCCCGCCGATTCGCCGGGCCCCCGCCGGGCCCTGCGCGCCCGTTGGCTGAGGAACGAGGCGACACCTGCGTCAGACCGCCGGCGCTGACGTCACGGGGTGCGCGCGTGACGTCACGGCGGTGCGGGGAGGGGGGCCGGGCGGTGACACGGGCCGGGCTCTGCCGCCGCTCCGCCCGCCGGTTTTCCTTCCAGCAGCCCCGGCACGGCCGGTCCCGGTGTCACCGGGGAGCCTTCTTTCTCTCGGGACCAGCGGGAGCTGCGCTGCCAGCTCCTGGTTAGGGTGATAATGGGAAGGATGAGAACATCCAGACCCCTCAGGGGATGGGGATGAGGATGAGGAGCTGGGATTTCAGGCTCTCCTTGGCCAGGGAATTCAGCAGGAATCGACCTCTGTGCTGTGCAGGCTCTGATTTCTGGGTCAGCTGTGAAGTCCCAGAGTTGGGAAGGGCACAAAGGGCTGAGGGGGTTGTGCCCAGCAGGGGAAATTCTCTTATCTGTGGGCTGGGAGGTGCTGCCTTGCTCCAGAGGGAGATTCCAACAGGAATTATCCTGACACAAACCGGGAATCAAGAGATGCTTTCCTCAGCACTGAGCTTCTGCTGAGAACAGGCTCCTTCCTTGCCAGCCAGGGCTGATGACTCCTAAAATCCTGCAGATGTCCTCAAAGCCTCTCCCTTCTGTCTCTGCAGGGCCTGAGAGGGTGCAGAGGCTGTGATGAAGAACCAGGGAGTGGAGACCAAAGCAGCTCCACGTCCTTCCAGAACGAGCAGCGGGATGGGGCTGGAAGAGGGAGACTCACCAGAGGCTGCAGCTCCCCCAGAAGGTGGGGGACCCCTGGGGGCTGGGGGGTTCTGTCCCTGCCCATGGCTGGGGCACTGCTGGCATCCCCTGGGGTGTGTGAGGGCAGCTCGGAGCCTGGGGAGAGCCAGGGAGCTGCTTTTATTGCAGCTCTTTGGAGGGACAGAAAATCCTGGGTTTCCAGGCAAAAAATCCTGGGTTTCCAGGACAGAAAATCCTGGTATTCCAGGGCAGAAAATCCTAGTTTTCCAAGCAGAAAATTCCGATTTTCCTTGGCAGAAAATCCTGGTTTTCCAGGCAAAAAAATCCTTGGTTTCCAGGACAGAAAATCCTGGTTTTCCAGGGCAGAAAATCCTGGGTTTCCTGTGATGAAAATCCTGGTTTTCCAGGCAAAAAAGTCCTTGGTTTCCAGGACAGAAAATCCTGGTTTTCTAGGGCAGAAAATCCTGGTTTTCCTGAGAAGAAAATCCTGGTTTTCCTGGACAGAAAATCCTGGGTTTCCAGGGTAGAAAATCCTGGGTTTCCAGGGTAGAAAATCCTGGGTTTCCAGGGTAGAAAATCCTGGGTTTCCAGGGTAGAAAATCCTGGATTTCCTGAGAAGAAAATCCTGGGTTTTCCAGGCAGAAAATCCTGTTTTTTTCCTGTTCCTGTGTGTGTGCAGTCCTGGAGGAGTTCCCCTCTCCTGCCTGCTGCCAGGATGTTCTGCCTGCTCCATCCCTGTTTGATGCCACCTGCTCTTACCCGGGTTTCAAATCCGTTTTTATGCTAAAAAACCCAGCCCTGGAGCTGCCGATTCCTCTGGGGGGGGAAAAAGCTCACACACAACCTGCTTTCCTTTAAAATAAAAAAAAAAAGTAGGGGAGAGGGGGGAATTCTCCCTCTTGACAGATGTCAGGGGCTTGGTCATGCTCTGCTATCAAAGGAGAGGCTGTTGGGAATGCCCTGACAATGGAACAAAGCAGGAAAATCCTCCCATTCCCTGCAGGGTGAGAGGAGGCGGGGAAAGCCTCAATTTATAGGAATGTGCCCCCTGTTGATGGAGTGACAAAACTGTCTTTTGTCCCCTTAAAAAGCAAATAAGCTCAGAAGTTTCTCTCTTTAATTAGGTGAGAAGACACCTCATAGGACCTGGGGGGATTCACCCCAAACTTAAGGATACCAAATCGGACAGGAGCCAAAAAGTCCCACCTAAGCAATTTACTAGAAAAAGAAGAGAACAAAGAAACTAATTGCTTTTGTGAGGTGTTTTACCAGCAGCAAGAACCTCTTGCACCTAGCTCGGTCTTTCTTCGTAAAGAGTTTTGTTGTTTTGCCTTTTATTAAAACTTTTCTGTTTCCAGCACTGCCACAGAAGCCATACTGCTGATTTGATGCCTTCTAAGGCAGCTGAGCTACCTTGGGTGTGAAATAAACCTCCAAGAGCTTACAAAACCTGGCTCAAGGAGACCCTCATTTCATCAATTCTTTTTTGTGCTCCCTTTTTTCCCCCCCAGCTCCCCTGACTCAGGAGGATCCCAAATCCTCCCGCGACGTCTCTGAGGAGCTGAGCCGGCAGCTGGAGGACATCCTGAGCACCTACTGTGTGGATGCCAGCCAGGAGAACCCAGGGGAGGATGGGGGGCACGGGGATGCCCCCGAGGAGCCCGACAAGACCCTCAGTGAATCCCCCAGGAACGGGGAGCAGGAGCCAGGAGGCCCCGAGATCAACGGAGAGAAGGAGAACTCCAAGGGAAGCGAGGAGTTCCGGCCTGGAGAGGAGGCTGCAGACAGGGATCAGAAGAAAGCTCAGGAGAAGAAGAAAGCCAAGGGTTTAGGTGAGGGATTCCCAGCTCTTCAGGAGTTACGAGGAAGGATTCCCAGCTCCCCACGGGTTGAGATAAAGGATTCCCAGCTCCCCAAGGGTTTAGATAAAGGATTCCCTACTCCCCAAGGGTTTAGGGGAAGGATTCCCAGCTCCCCAAGGCTTTAGGTGAGGGATTTCCAACTCTTCAGGAGTTTAGGGCAAGAATTCCCAGCTCCCCAAGGGTTTAGGAGAAGGATTCCCAGCTCCCCACGGGTTGAGATAAAGGATTCCCAGCTCCCCAAGGGTTATGGGAAAGGATTCCCTGCTCCAGCTGTGCCCAAGGATATCAGTGCGTGGATAAATGGATTTTGTCCCACACTAATCATTCCGGGGGAAGTCAGAGCCTTGGATGTGTTTGGGGACATCCTCCAGTTCTGTTCTGCACCAGTGCAGCCTCTGAATTCCGTGGGTTTCTCTTCTGCTGGGCACAGCTGGCTCCAGCCAGCCCAGGGATGGTTTTCCCCTCCAAAATCCAGCTGCTCCAGTTGTTCTCCCACCATGGGGAAATCCTGGGAACGCTCTGGGAACCTGCTCAGCCCCTGATTTTTCCATCTTTCCAAGCCAGAACTCTGTGTGAAGCCATTTTATCCCATTTATTGCATTATTCCCATTCCATGGCTCCTTCCAGGCAAGGAAATCACTTTGCTGATGCAGACCCTGAACACCCTGAGCACGTCAGAGGAGAAACTGGCAGCTCTGTGCAAGAAATACGCTGAGCTGGTGAGTCCTGGGGCTGGGGGAGCCCTTTGAGAGGGACATTCCAGGGTCACCCTGGAGCTTTGTGGTGTCCTGGGAGCCCTGCAGTGCTGGATCTCTGCCTGGCAGAGGGTGGGCATTGCTGGCTGCAGCCTGCTGCTGTTTGTGAAGCGTGGCCAGAAGGAATTTTGGCAAATGTGGGTGCAAGAGGAGCTCAGTTTCAGCCACACAAAGCCTGATCCCACGTTTAAGCAGAGCCAAGGTGGAGTTCCAAGCGTGGATCTGGAGCTGGAGGAGGTTTGGGGCTCCCTGTGAATGTCCAAAATGTCCATGGGTGGCTTTTCCCTGTGCTGGGGGAACGTGGAGCTCCTTCCAATTCCAGCAGGATGGGAATTGAGGAAGGAGAAAAGCCCTTGGGCTCTGTGGCTGCTCTGCCCAGGAGTGTCACAAACCTTCCACTGCATTTTCCTGCAGTTTTCCATGAGAAGAAAAAAGATTATTGTGGTATATCAATGAAAATTCCACATCCAGGTCAGGCAGGTTTCGTGACTTCCACGGAAAACTCCTGCAGTTTTCCATGGGTTAAAAAAAAAACAAAAACAAAACCCAGAAAAAACCCTGTGGAAAACTCCTGCAGTTTTCCATGCAGGAAAAAAATAACAAAACAAAAAGAAAAACTATGGAAAACTCCTGCAGTTTTTCACAAGGAGGAAAAAATTTCCGTGGAGAAAAGAAATTTTATCCTGGCATATCTGTCCTTGTGGCACGGGCAGCTGGTGTCCCCTCAGGGATGTAGATGGTGTCCCCTCAGGGATGCACAGTGTCCCTCAGGGATGCACAGTGTCCCTCAGGGTGCACACAGTGTCCCTCAGGGTGCACACAGTGTCCCTCAGGGATGTAGTTGGTGTCCCTCAGGGTGCACACAGTGTCCCTCACGGGGCACAGCTCTGCCCTGCTCCCCTCAGCCTCTGCTCCCGTGTCGCAGCTGGAGGAGCACCGGAACTCGCAGAAGCAGATGAGGATCCTGCAGAAGAAGCAGAGCCAGCTGGTGCAGGAGAAGGATCACCTGCAGGGCGAGCACAGCAAGGCCATCCTGGCGCGCAGCAAGCTGGAGAGCCTGTGCCGCGAGCTGCAGAGGCACAACCGCACCCTCAAGGTGCCCCCGCCGCCCTGCCCATCCCAGCCCTGCCTCCCCCTCCAGGAGCCCCGGGGGCAGCCCCAGCTGTGCCAGTGCTGTCCCCACGCTGCCATCCGGGCAGGGTTTGCTGTGGCCCGCGGTGTCTGGGTTGTTGTGTCAGGGTTTGTCCCCTGGAGGAAGGGAAGGGGAAGGCCCAGAGTTGTGTCCTGAGGGATAAGAGGAATAATGGGAGGATGGGTGGGTCGGGGACAACATTTGGGAAATTTTCCTCATGGATATAAGGAATAATGGGAGGCTGAATGGGTTGGGAACATCATTTTGGGAGGTTTTTCTTATGGAAATAAGGAGTAATGTAAGGCTGAATTCATTTGGAACATAATTTTGGGAAGTTTTCCTGAAGGATATAATGACATCATTTTGGGAAGTTTTCCTGATGAATATAAGGAATCATGGGAGGCTGAATGGGTTGGAAACACAGTTTTGGGAAGTTTTCCTGATGGGTATAAGGACATAATTTTGGGAGGTTTTTCTTATGGATATAAGGAATAATGGGAGGCTGGGTGGGTTGGAAACATCATTTAGAGAAGTTTTCCTGATGGATGTAAGAACATAATTTTGGGAGTTTTCCTGATGGGTATAAGGAATCACAGGAGGCTGAATGGGTTGGGAAAATAATTTCAGGAAGTTTTCCTGATGGATATAAGGAATCGCGGGAGGCTGGGTGTTTTGGGAACATCATTCTGGGGAATTTCTCCCTTACCTGCCGCATCCCTGCCGCAGGAGGAGGGCGTCCAGCGTGCCAGGGAGGAGGAGGAGAAGAGGAAGGAGGTGACCTCTCACTTCCAGGTGACCCTGAACGACATCCAGCTGCAGATGGAGCAGCACAACGAGCGCAACTCGAAGCTGCGCCAGGAGAACATGGAGCTGGCCGAGAGGCTCAAGAAGCTCATCGAGCAGTACGAGCTGAGGGAGGAGGTGGGTCAGCCCTGGGAGCCCCTTCCTGCTGCCACAGGGTGGGGAGGGAGCTCTGGCTGTGCCCTGAGCTGTGCTGCTGTTCCCCCTGCAGCACATTGACAAGGTGTTCAAGCACAAGGAGCTGCAGCAGCAGCTGGTGGACGCCAAACTGCAGCAGGCCCAGGAGATGCTGAAGGAGGCAGAGGAGAGGCACCAGAGGGAGAAGGATTTTGTAAGTGTTGGAGCAGTTGGTTGAGGCGATTTTTGGCTCTTAGTGTGGATCCCTGGGTGTTATCCCAGATGTTGGCATGTCCAGCAGCCAGGCTGGAGCCCTGCTGTGCTCCCTGTGCCTCTCCTGAGCAGGGCTGGGCCAGGAGCAGTCCCAGGTAACTGCTTTGCTCTTCCCCAGCTTTTGAAGGAAGCTGTGGAGTCTCAGAGGATGTGTGAGCTGATGAAGCAGCAGGAGACCCACCTCAAGCAGCAGGTGAGTTCCCTGCTCAGCTTGTTTTGTTTGGGGATTTCCCTCCCTCCCTGAACAACCCAAAGTTCCTTAATCTGGAAAACAGAGGGGCAGGATCCCTGCTGGGTTTGGTTTTGTGAGCTGAGGCTTTGTTCAGGGATCGTTTCCCAGTGCTGGGAGCAGTCATGGGATCAGCCAGGAGGAGTTTGTGGAACACTCTGCTCTGAGGATGTTTCCCTAGGACAGAATTTGCCTTTGGCACAGCAGCTCCTGCTGTTTGTCCTTGTCCCAGGGCAGCAGCTCAGCCCTTGGCTGGGCTCTCCCCTCCCAGGCACTGGAGCCATGAGCTCCCTGTCTCTCCCCACAGCTGGCTCTGTACACAGAGAAGTTTGAGGAGTTCCAGAACACCCTTTCCAAAAGCAGTGAAGTGTTCACAACGTTCAAACAGGAGATGGAGAAGGTGGGTGATGCTTTTTCCTCCGTGCTGCTGGGAGCTGGAAGAGCCCCAGCTCCAAATTTCAGTTATTTTAGATCTACACCCAAAATTTGGGGTGACATTGCAATGTTCTCCCTGGGGTTTATATCTTTTGATCCCTGTGGGTCCCTTCCAGCTTATTTTGTGACTCCATTTGTGCCCTTTCTGTGCTTCTGTAGATGACCAAGAAAATCAAGAAGCTGGAGAAGGAGACCACCATGTACCGCTCCCGCTGGGAGAGCAGCAACAAGGCCCTCCTGGAGATGGCAGAGGAGGTGAGGGCAGGCTCTGGAGCAGCTGGGGAGGGTGGCATGGGGACAGGACAGGTCCTGCCTCGGTGCTCTGTGAGGGCAGAAGAAGCTCCTTGGTGCTTTGGGTGCTGAAGGTTTCCTTGGTTTCCCTGGGAACAGTCATCATGATTGGATTCCAGGCTTCCCAAAAATCAGTCACGGAATGGTTTGGGCTGGAAGGGACCTTAAAGTTCATCCCATTCCACCCCCTGCCATGGGCAGGGACACCTTCCACTATTCCAGCTTTCTCCAAGCCTGGCCTTGGACACTTCCAGGGATCCAGGGGCAGCCACAGCTTCTCTGGGCACCCTCCCAGGGAGGAATTTCATCCCAATATCCCACCTAACCCTGCCCTCCTTCCATTTCAAAGCTGTCCCTGCTCTCTCACGTCCCCCTGGGGTTTCACCTCTCCCTTTGTGCCTGTTTCCCTGCAGAAAACCCTGCGGGACAAGGAGCTGGAGGGGCTGCAGGTGAAGATCCAGCGCCTGGAGAAGCTGTGCCGGGCGCTGCAGACGGAGCGCAACGACCTCAACAAGAAGGTGCAGGACCTGTGTGCCCACACAGAGCTGCTGGAGCCTCTGAAGGAGCCACCCCGGGACAGCTCCGAGGCAGCTCCAGATTCCCTGAGCCCGGGAAAGGCCTCACAGAGCCCGGATCCTGCAGGAATCCCAGCAGAACTGAGCACAGGAGCAGCAGGGCAGAGCGGAACTGAGCAGGGCACTGACTGAGCCCCGGGCAGGGCACACAGCTGGGGTGAGGGAGGGTGACCTGGGAGCTGCTTTAGATTCCACTCTCCCTGTCCTGGGACAGGTGGGGAAGGACAGGACACAGCCCGCTTGGGGATGTGAGATTTCCTAGTTTAGGTTTTTGGAGGGTTTTTTTAAGATTTTATATATATATATATATATATATAAATATATATATATATATAAGATATATAAAAATGTGCAGGGCAACACTTTATCTATGGATATCCATAAGAAGCAAAGGGCCCAGCTCCCTGCCTGCCTGTGTGAATATTGAAAATACGGAGGCTCAGCTGATTGTCCCTCTCACTCAAGGACCTGGTCACTGGCAGGCTCAGGAGAGCAGGGCACAGGGACAAGGGACACGCCTCCACCATCACAAGCACTCCACTCTGGAGTGACAGCAGAGCTGGGAGAATTCCAGAACATTCCCAGTGCTGGATTCTCTCTCTTCCCCCCGCCAGGCAGGAGGAAGCTCCTGGACTGGCTCTTGCTAGCAGCTCCTGTGTGAGCTGAGGGCACAAGAGGCTGCTCCCCTGCTCTCCGTGGGCTCTGTGTCTGCAGTGGGGACGAGGAGAAGCAGGAAAAGGGGTGCCTGGTCCCACCCTTGGGAATTTTTGCTCTTCCCAGGCCCTGCCAATCTCAAAACCGCCTTATAATTCACAGTTGCCTCTTTGCTGAACGCACACGTGCACAAAGTGTATTAAACAGTTAACCCAAAGGTCTAATTCCCAAGTGTTTCGCATCGTTGTGCACAGGGATTGGGGAGGTGCCCCGAGCCCTCTGCCCCAGCCCTGGAGGCGTCCACGGAGCTGGGACTGCAGGAGGATCAAACCTCAGAGTTGTGTGTGCTCCTCGAGCTGCTGCTCCAGCCCGGATCAGCTCCCAGGCTGTGCCCTGGGGCTGGGATCAGCTCCCAGGCTCTGCCCTGGGGCTGGGATCAGCTCCCAGGCTGTGCCCTGGGGCTGGGATCAGCTCCCAGGCTGTGCCCTGGGGCTGGGATCAGCTCCCAGGCTCTGCCCTGGGGCTGGGATCGGCTCCCAGGCTCTGCCCTGGGGCTGGGATCGGCTCCCAGGCTGTGCTCTGGGGCTGCTCCTGCCGTCCCCCCAGCCTGGGGGTGCCTGTGCTCTCCCAGCCCCACTTCTCCTTCCCCTCTCTGCTTGGAAGAGCATCTCCCCAGTGCTGCCTCACCCTGCAGGGCCTGGATGTGCTGGGAGGGAGTTTAGGGACAGCGTGGGACCTGCTGGCACCAGGTTTTGGGATTTTCCTTGGTTTGTCAAGACTTTGTCTTTTCGCTGTTCTTTTGGAAGACTGGGCTCGCTTCAGACCTTGCTGCAGCTTCTGTTTGTGACAGACTTTATTCCCAGCATTGCCTTCCTGGTGCTGGAAGCTGATCCCCACCGTGGATGTATCCAGTGGATCCGTCTGGGATTCTCTTCTGGCACCACAGCTGCTCTCACATCTTCCCTCCATGGAGGACCTGCCTCCCTGTCTCCTTCTCCAGGGAATCCAGATCTGAGGAGGGCAGCATGGACGGGCTCTGAGGCTCCACAGAGCCGTGCTGGACACCCACTGGGACAGTCCCTGGAGCTGGGGTGGCTTTGTCTTCCAGCCCCTGCTGTCAGCTCAGTTCCTCTGGGATGATCCATGAATGTAACCCAGCCAGGCTGAGCTGCTGACATCTGGACTTGAGTAAAAGCAAAACCCCTTAGAAATTCACCAAACCCCCTTTTTTTCTGTCTTTTCCCTGTTAAGGTACAGAAAGCTCCTCGTGTGTATCCTGTATCCAATAGAAACACTCCCAACCTCGCTGCTGCCTCTGGTGTCTCTCTTCTTTACCACGGGGAGTGAACTGAAGATTTTGGGCTGTGGGGACTTCCCTGTGTCCTGTCACAGCTGATGTCACAGTTGAGACAGCCACGATGCCCAGAGTGTCACCATACAATTTCAGAAAGCTTCAACCCCTACAGGGTAACATCATGTCACCTCAGGAGGCTGCAAGC
Organism: Pyrgilauda ruficollis; assembly: GCF_017590135.1. Lineage (NCBI taxonomy): Eukaryota > Metazoa > Chordata > Aves > Passeriformes > Passeridae > Pyrgilauda > Pyrgilauda ruficollis. The sequence continues at coordinate 29,659 of NW_024513543.1, read as the reverse complement.
ATCAGCCCTTGTTGTTCTTTACCCAAGTTTTTACACCCCTCACGTTCATGCATGGCACCTGTGTGCCCTTTGCTCAGCACACCTGGGCACTCCGTGGCTCTGCTGCCGGTGCTGCTGCCCTGCTGTTCACAGCTGCAAACTGGGGAGCAGCCCCGACCCCACACACTGAGTACCTACACACAGCTCTGTTCCCAATCCCCACCATCTACCCACAAAACCTACACACAGCCCCAATCCAAATCCCCTCAAACTGTACCTACACACAGCCCCAATCCCCACAAACTACACACAAAACCTACACACAGCCCCAATCCAAATCCCCTCAAACTAACCCCACACACTGAGTACCTACACACGGCTCTGTTCCCAATCCCCTCAAACTGTACCTACACACAGCCCCAATCCCCACAATCTACACACAAAACCTACACACAGCCCCAATCCAAATCCCCTCAAACTGTACCTACACACAGCCCCAATCCCCACAATCTACACACAACACCTACACACAGCCCCGCTCCCAATCCCCACGAACTCCTCCTGCCCTGTCCCAGAGCTCTGCTCCTCCTTTCCCCTGGGAATGAGCTGGGGGAGGCTGCAAGGGGCGTTTTGCTGCGGTGGGGATGGGATGTCCCTGCTCAGAGGGGACATCGGGGTGTCCCCAGCGTGAGCTGGCATCTCCCTCCCGGGACGCTGCAGCCACCAGCCCTGAGGGTCCCGGCTCTGGGGGTACCAACCCCCCCTCCCGGCTGGTCCCTTGTGCCCCCATCGGCTCCAAAATGTCCAAGATCGGTTAAAAATCCTGCCGGCATTTACAGCAGCGGCCGCGCTCGGGCTGGAAGGGGGGGGACGGGATTTGTTAATCCCGGCCCTGCGCCAGGGCTGGCGGCCCTTCCCGGCTGCTTCCAGCAGGGACGGACCCGCGGCGCGGCGGGGACACCGGAGGGGACTCGGGGTAAAGCCCGCGGCCGGGGGGCGGGAGGGATGGCAGGAACCGGCCGGGGGCTCCGCGGGCTCGGGGAGCGGATCCCGCCCCGTTCCCGACCCTGCGGGATGCTGATCCCGGGGCTGATCCCGGGGCACGTCCGCGGATCCCGCGGGCAGCCGCTGTCCGGCGGAGCCCGGAGGAAGTTCCCTTTCCCTTTAAATGCAAATCCCGGGCGGTGCGGACGGTGTCCATCGGGCGGGGGGCGTCCGGCGGGCTCGGGGTGTCCCTCGCTCTCGGGGTGTCCCTCTGGTCCCGGAGGCCGGAGCGGGCCTGGCTCAGGTCAGTCCCGGCCGTGGCGCTCCGGAGGGAGGTTGGGGACAAAGGGGACAAAGGGGACAAAGGGGCTCCGCACCCCCGGAGCTGCCCCGTCCCGGCGCCGCTCGGGGCTCGGGGGGCTCGGCGGGACAAAGGGGTGACGATCCCCATACGCTCCGCTCTCGCCGGGGTGTTTTGGGGCCGAAATGCTCTTTTCCATCGAGAGACGGGGCCCGGTCGGAGCTGCGGCTGCGGTTCAGGCCCCGGCCGGACTCCTGGGGGATGCTCCGGGCGCGGGGAGAGAGCGGAGCCCCCCGGGAACGGGCACCGAGCTCCTGCTCCGCTCCTCCCGCCGCCACCCGGAGCGGCCCTCGGTGCCCGTGGCTGTCACTCCTTCACCTGGGGGTCCCGGCGCCCCTGGCTTTGTCCCCTTACCCCGGGGCTCCCCCTGCCCCCCGGGCAGCCGCATCCTCTCCCCGAGCCTCCTGTCCGTGCAGGGAAGGAGCTTCCCCGCGCCGCGTCCGCCGCACGCCCGGTGCCGGTGCCGCAGCCCCCGCAGCCCCCGCCCGGCCATGGAGGAGCGCAGGAAGAAGCGGAGCCCGCAGAGCTGCCTGGCCCAGCCCGCCGGGGCCCCGCGGCCGCTGCCCCCCAGCAAGAGCGCGTCCTTCGCGCTGCCGCTGCCCTCGCCCCGGCAGCGGCCGCGGCCCCGCCGGTCAGTGCGGCCCCGGGGAACCGGCGCGGCCCCGAGCGGGCGGTGCCGGTGCCAACGCCGCGCTCCCCGCAGGGCCAGCAAGGAGCGGGCGCGGGCGGGCGCGGGGGGCGGCCGGGGGGCTCCGCTGCAGCACAGCTTCCTCACGGATGTGTCCGACGTGTGCGAGATGGAGCGCGGGCTGCTCAGCCTCCTCAGCGACTTCCACTCGGGAAAGCTGCAGGCGTTCGGTGAGGGACGGCGGGGGGGGTGGGATCCATGGGATGGGATGGGATCTATGGGATGATGCCAGTAGCAGTGACAGTGACACTGGTGACGGTGACGGTGCTGGCGCTTCCCCTTGACCCGCTCTCAGACAGAAGCTGCACCTGGCCGAGAGCTCGGACCCCGAGGACGCGGCGCCCTGACCCCGACCCTGTCCCTGTCCCTGTCCCCTTCCCCGTCCCCGTCCCCGCCATCCCCAGGACTCCCGGGCGGCCCGGGCCGGGCGCCCCCCGCCATGGCGGCGGCGGTCGCGGCCCGATGACGTCAGCAGGCGGCGCCGGGGCCATGGCGGCCGCGCCGGGCCCGCGGGCCGGGGCCGAGGGGGAGCGGCGGCTCCTGCGCTCCGTGACCCGGCTGCAGGTGCGGGACCGGCCCGGGGGAACGCGGGGCCGGCGGGGGAGCGGGGCCGGGAGGGGAAGGGGAAAGGTGGATGGCGCCTTTGGGGTGCACGTCGGGATGAGACCCCTGGGGTGGCACGTCTGGAGCGGGCCGTGAGCGCACCTCGGGCCGGGCACCCCCGAGCGGGCACCTCCATGAGGGCAGCTCCGGGCGGGCTCTTCCGTGAGGGCTCCTCCATGAAGGAACCCACGTGAGGGTACCTCCGTGAGGGCACCCCCGGGCCAGCACCTCCGTGAAGGCAGCTCCATGAGGGCTCCTCTATGAGGGCACCCCCGGACGGGCACCTTCGGGCGGACTCCTCCGTGAGGGCTCCTTCTTGAGGGCTCCTCCGTGAGCGCAGCTCCGTGAGGGCAGCTCCGTGAGGGCAGCTCTATGAGGGCAGCTCCGTGAGCGCAGCTCCATGAGGGCAGCTCCATGAGGGCTCTCCCGTGAGGGCGAGCGGGCACCTCCATGAGGGCAGCTCCGGGCGGGCTCTTCCGTGAGGGCTCCTCCATGAGGGAACCCACGTGAGGGCACCCCCGGGCCAGCACCTCCGTGAGCGCAGCTCCGTGAGGGCCCCTCCGTGAGGGCAGCTCCATGAGGGCCGCTCCATGAGGGCAGCTCTATGAGGGCAGCTCCGTGAGCGCAGCTCCATGAGGGCAGCTCCATGAGGGCTCTCCCGTGAGGGCAGCTCCATGAGGGCTCTCCCGTGAGGGCAGCTCCGTGTGGGCAGCTCCGTGTGGGCAGCTCCATGAGGGCTCTCCCGTGAGGGCAGCTCCGTGAGGGCAGCTCCGTGTGGGCAGCTCCATGAGGGCTCTCCCGTGAGGGCTCCCCCGGCCGCGGGGGGATGCTGCAGCCGGCACTGCCGCCTGGGCTCGCCCGCGTTCGGTGCCGGCCCGGCCCGGTTCGGTTCGGTTCCAGCGCTGCCCCCGGGCCGTGCCAGGCCTGTGCCAGGGGGTTCCTGCTGCGGCGGCGGCTGCGGAGCGTGCGGGCGGAGTTCGAGGCCGTGGTGCTGGAGATCGAGGGCGACCTGCGGCAGCTGCGCTGGAGCGGCCGCGTCCTGCAGAGACCGCGCTTCGGCGCCGAGGTGCGGGAGCGGCACCGGGAGGGCACCGGGAGCAGCCCGGCAGCACCGGGAGCAGCCCGGCAGCGGGGATTGCGGCCCGCTGGAAGCGCTGACCGTGTGCCCCTGCCTGCAGGACGGTCCCGGCCCGGCCCCGGTGGGATTCGGCGCTCCCGGGGCAGCCCGGCCCCGGGGCAGTGCCCGGCCTGCCCAGGTGATTCCCGTGCCAGGAGAGTTCGGGTGGCTCCGAGCAGGGCAGGGTGGTGTTAACAGCTGGCACAGCTGTTCTGTTTTCTTTTACATATTTTATTTTGTTTCTTTTAATATCTTATTTGATATTTCTTTGATTTTTTAATATTTCTCTATATTTCTTTATATTTTATGTATTTTCTTTTATTTAATATTGTTTTCTATATTTTCTTTTATTTTACTATTTCCTTTGATATTTTCTTTTATATTTCTTTGATTTTTCTTTGATATTTTCTTTTCTGTTTCTTTATATTTTTTTTTCCTATTTCCTTCCTGTTCATCATCATATTTTCTTCCTATTCCTCTCATATTTTTTTACACTTTCTTGATTTTTAAAAATCTTTTTTCTCATACTTTTTCCCCTCTCCCATTGCATTGGGATTTTTTTCCCCTCTTTTCCTTTTTTTTACCCTCTTTTCCAGCCCTCTCCAGGGAAACCCTTGGATCCAGGGGAGGCTGCAGAGAACAAAACCATTCCCAGAAAAAATCCGGGAGGAGCAGGATCCTCGTGGAGCAGAGCGGGGTGGGAACATCCCCAGCTCAGCCCCCCTGCCCTGGGGAACAACCCCAAACCCTAAAAACCCCAAAAACCCCCCGGATCTGGGGTGTGGTGCTGCAGAGAACAAAACCATTCCCAGAAAAAATCCGGGAGGAGCAGGATCCTCGTGGAGCAGAGCGGGGTGGGAACATCCTCCCCTTAGCTGCCCTTCCCTGGGGCACAACCCCAAACCCTAAAAACCCCAAAAACCCCCAAAACCCCCCGGATTTGGGGCGTGGTGCTGCAGAGAACAAAACCATTCCCAGAAAAAATCCGGGAGGAGCAGGATCCTCGTGGAGCAGAGCGGGGTGGGAACATCCCCAACTCAGCCCCCCTGCCCTGGGGGACAGCCCCAAACCCCAAAAACCCCCAAAACCCCCCGGATTTGGGGCGTGGTGCTGCTCAGAGCCCCGAGGAGGAGGAGGAGGAGGAGGAAGAGGAGGGAGGAGCCCTGGGGTGGGCCAGCGACAGCAGCGAGCTGGGAGCCAGCCCAGGTGAGAGCCACAAAAACTCAGGAATGATTTGGGAATGCTGGAGCATCTCCCACAGGGCTGAGCTTTGGGGTTTTCCCTTTTTTGGGCAGAAATCCCAGAGGAGCTGCAGGGCCTGCCCCGCTGGGAGCTGCAATCCCACAGGGAACATCTCCTGCTGGAGCTGCTGTGGATCCAACAGGCCATCAGCAGCAGGAAACACGTGAGCACGGGGCTGCAGGGCAGGGGCTCTGGAAAAGGAAATAGAAAGGGATAGCAAAGGAAATAGAAAGAAATGGCAAAGAAAAGATAAAAAATATAAAGGAAAATAAAATATTAAGGTAGTAGCAAAGAAAATATAAAGGGATATCAAAGAAAATAGAAATAACAAAGAAAATATCAGAGAAAATAGAAAGAAGTAAAGAAAATATAGCAAAATATCAAAGGAAATATAGAGGAATGTCAAAGGAAATATCAAAGGAAATATAAAGGGATATCAAAGAAAATATAAAGACATCAAAGAAAATGGAAAGAAATATAAAAGAATATATAAAGGAATATAAAAGAAAATAGAAAGAAATAGAAAATATAAAGGGATATCAAAGAAAATACAAAGGGATATCAAAGAAAATATAAAGGAATATAAAATAAAATATAAAGGAAATAGAAAATATAAAATATAATGAAATATCAAAATATCAAGAAAATAGAAAATAAAATAGAAAATATAAAGAAATATCAAAGACAATAGAAAATAATCAAGAGATATAAAAGAAAATACACAGAAATAGATAGGAAATCAAGGAGATGTGAAGCAGGGTGTGTCTCTGTGCAGTTCCTGCTGCTGAAGCAGAAGCTGGGCGTTCCCACCCCCCCAGCAGCATTCCCGAGGTCCCGGCCTGCTGGGGAGAAGCCCTGGAGCTGCAGCAGCCCTGAGGGGACAGGAGCAGCTCGGGGGATGTTTCACCCCAGAAAAATGGAAGAAAATCCTTTTGTGGATATTTGGTGCGAGCAGGACTGAGCAGCATCAGCCGTGGGAGGGATCCATCCCAGCCCGGGGGATCCCGGCTCGGGGCTGAGCTGGGACGTGAGGATTGTCACCCCCAGCTGGTGCTTTGGTGCTGCTGCAGGAAGGAGCTCTGGGAATTCCAGGGAATCTGCAGTGTCCAGGCTGTCCCAGTGGATTTTTGGGAGTGCTGAGTGGGGAGGAGTCCCTGGCTGGGCTGTGGGGAGGGAGGCCCAGTCCCCTGATCCTTGGGATGAGGCTCATTCCTGCCTCTGGGAATTCTCTCCTGGGGAGGGGCAGGAAAGGACCTGGTGCTTTGTCAATTCCTTCAGCTCAGGGACATCCCAGGTCCCTCAGACAGGGACTTTCCCCGTGGTGCTGTGGCTCCCTGCCCTGACCCCACTGCAGATGTGGATTTTTCTGCTCTGGAAATTCTTTTTATTTTTGGAAATAAAAAACTTTTCCTGATGCTGAACCTGTTCCTGCCTGGCTCCCTCATTTCTCCTGCTGTGTGCATGGCTGAGGGGCATGTGTCCAGGACAGGACAGCACCTTTGGGACTTCCCAAACCATGGCAGGGAGGTGACAGCACCTCGGGAGGGGACACAAGCTGCTGATCCAAAAATCCTGGTGGGAACCTGCTGCTCCTGATCCTGGATCAGATCCTGGAGGATCAAATCCTGGGGGATAAATCCTGCAGGATCAAAGAGCCCTGTGGTTCCTGCTGCTGCCTTTGCATCCTGGGAACTGGGCTGGGCTGAGCAGGGAGAGTTTGGGGTGGGCAGGAGGGTTTGGGGTGCTCAGGGGGGTTTGGGATTGTCAGAAGGGTTTGGGATTGTCAGAATCGTTTGGGGTTCTCTGGAGGGTTTGGGGTTCAGGAGAGTTTGGGGTGCTCAGGAGGGTTTGGGGTTCAGGAGGGTTTGGGATTGTCAGAAGGGTTTAGGGTGGAAGGCTTTGGGCTCAGTGAGGGGCTGGTTGAAGGGTTTAGGGGTGGTCAGAGGGTTTGGGCTAATCAAAAATCCATCAGTGCCAGGAGGTCCCACTGGATAATTTATTAACCATTTCTTACCCGATAATTTATTAACCATTTCTTACCCCTGCAGTGCTGGACAGGACACTTTGCTCACTGTGCTCTGCAAAGAGCCACCAAACCCCCTTTAAGGCACAGAGCTGGCTGTCCCTGCAGTGCTGGCACTCAGGGAGTGCAATCCATGGATTTTGGCCATCCCAAAACACCTCCCCAGGTGGGGCTGAGCCAGGAGCTCCCCCGGGCACGGGGCAGGAGCCCTGGAGCTGCTCTGCTGCCTCAGGCCCCAGACAGGCACAGGGACACACCCAGCATGGTGAGCAGCATTCCTGCCACAGCTCCTGGGGGAGGAACAAATCAGTGATCAATAAATCGGGATAAACTGGGAATCTGCCTCAAACAACAATCCCCAGCTGCTTCTCCAGGTCCTGGAGTTTGAAATTCCCCAATTTGCTGCTTTTTTCCTGACCACCTGAGCGGGGCACGTTGACTTTTGGGGCCTTTTGGGCCACTCCTTTTCCCTGGTGGGCATTTTATTCATGGTTAAACATCTCCTGAGGGAAATATAAATCCTTTTATCTTAAAACAGCCATTTCTGGCTTTAAATTCACCAGCCCTGCCCAAAAATCTGTTCCAATTCCCTTTCCCATTTCAATTCCCTGCAGCCAAAGCTGCTGTGACCCAGTTCAAACCTTGTGGAGTGTTTGGTGTCTTCAGACCAGATTATAAATTAAATTATACAATGAAAATCAAATCCCCCACATTAAAAATCAAATCAAATCATCTCAATCCAATAAAAGCTGATTTCTTGAGGAAATGCTTGAAGTGGAACTCACTTTTCCCTCCAATGTCCTCTCCCAGGATCTTCCCAGTCACCAAGGTCACAACCAAAGCCAGGGAGTTGCAGAGTGGCACTGCCAGGGACAGGTCTGAAATGCAAGTTTCAAGTGGAGAAATTTGGTTTATTTGGGGTTATTCCCATTTGGTTTATTTGGGTTTATTCCAGTTTGGTTTATTTGGGGTTATTCCAGTTTGGTTTATCTGGGACTATTCCAGTTTGGTTTATCTGGGACTATTCCAGTTTGGTTTATTTGGGACTATTCCCATTTGGTTTATTTGGGACTATTCCCATTTGGTTTATCTGGGACTATTCCAGTTTGGTTTATTTGGGATTATTCTGAGGGAGTTGCTTGCTGTTTGGCCAAGTCACTGAGCCACGAAATCCCATCAAAGCACCCCAAAAAAGCAGCAGGACTGACCTGTGGAGGCCAAGGTGAGGTAGAAGAGCAGGGATCCAGCCTGGTTGAGCAGGAGGGGCACCAGGTACTGCAGGAGAGCACAGGGCTGGCTGAGGGTCCCACCCTGGCACCACAGGGGGCACGGGGGGTGCCAGGGCCAGCCCGGGGTCGGGGGATTTGCCAGGACACCTGGCAGAGGTGGGAATTCTGCAGGGGAAGGGCAGAGCTGCAGGATTTACCCACTGAGGATGGGGAAGTGTGGTTTCAGCAAGGAGCCCAGGGAAGGAAGGGTGTGTGAAAAACAAAGTTTACTTTTTCTCCTGGCGTCCTGGTGCTGTTATCTTGTGACTCAGATGAGACAGCCCACAAATACACTGAGCTCACACAGCTATTGCACTCTCATCTCAGTTAGTTACACACATAAAAGTATTTAACAGCTCATAGCTTCTATTTTAGCAGTATGAGAGGGCCTAAGCCACATTTGTCACACTATTTTTTATATAAACTACACGGTGCCTACAAAACCTGACATTATATTATACCAAAAGGCAGTCAAAAGGGATTACAGATTACAAACTGTGCTATAACAGGATCTTGGTGATTAACAATAACGTGCAGAAGCCAACACATCAACGAGAAAGAATGCCATTAGTTACATTTATATATATAACTAATGTTATATATATACATTATACAATTAATATAATATAATATAATATAATATAGATAATATATTATATTTATATAATATATATTTTACATATAAATATTCTATAAAATATATTTTAAATATATAATATTCAGCCTGGCTCCGGGAATATCGGGATCACAGCCATGGGGCCAGCCTGGCTCCGGGAACACCGGGGTCAGAACCATGGGGCCAACCCTGGAACACCGGGATCAGCCATGGAGCCATCCTGGCCCTGGGAACATCGGTATCACAGCCATGGAGCCAGCCCTGGAACACCGGGGTCAGCCATGGGGCCAGCCTGGCCTCAGCCCCCTTGAGCCTCCATATTTTCATATTTCCCAGACTCTGCCCTGCCTCAGTGTGACTCTGAACTCCACATAAAGTGGCAGCACTTCTCCTCACAGCTCAGTCCCACAGAACAATCCTTTTCCAGCCTAGAACGAAGGACACCTTGGCTGCAGCTTCAGCCCAAAAAGGGCAAACAGCAGGGAATGGAGGGGAGCAGCCTGGGAGGGTGGGACTGCATCACCTGGAGCTGGAATTGGACAGTTAACCCCAATATGGAAATGGACCAAACTCATAAAAGTGTGAAACTTAGTACTCAGGGTCAATGTTGGGTGGAACCATGGCCAGGCTCTTGTGCTGCCCCAGGTGCATCCTCTGAAGGCATTTTAATAAATCCCTACTTTGTTCCTTTAACTCCGCCCAGCCTCTGTTCCAGGGGGCCGCTCCAGGCGTCACCCTCATCGCCGGGCAGCGCCCCAGGCCCGGCGGGATGGCGCTCGGAGCAGCCCCAGCTGTCCCTGCCACCGCCGGATCCCCAAGTTCCTTCCCCACCCCACGCTCCCATCCTGCCACAAGAGCCCGACCCCCTCTCCACAACCCCCTGAACCCTCAGGGCCCCCTCAGCCGCGTTTTCCCCCTTCCCAAACAAACCCTCCCCGCCGCCATCACTCCCCCCTCACCCACGGTCGCCATGGCAACGCCGCTGCACTTCCTCCTTCCCCGGAAGTCCCTCTGTTGCCATGGAGCCCGTGACGTATTTCCTCCGCGCCGCCGCCATCCCGGAAGTGCCGCCCCCCTCAGGCCTCAGCGTGGCCGCCATGGTGAGAGCGGGATCGCCGCGGGCTCGGGGGTAGCGAATTTTGGTCGCCACCGCTGATTTAGCGGCTCCGCGCCGCCGGTCCGGAGCTTCTTGGCCTCTCCCCCGCGTCACAGGAGCCCCGGACCGGGGACCGCGCTCTCCCCCCGTCCTCCCCCTCATTTCCCCCCCTCACTCATTTATTATTTCATCATTAATTACAGAAGCCCATCCTGCTGCAAGGCCATGAGCGCTCCATCACTCAGATCAAATACAACCGCGAGGGAGACCTGCTGTTCACCGTGGCCAAGGATCCCGTGAGTGCTGCCCACCCCCGCTAATTAACCGATAATTAATCAATGGTTCATTTTAAATCATTTTTTCCCCCTCCTCGCAGATTGTCAATGTTTGGTATTCGGTGAATGGCGAGAGGTTGGGCACCTACAACGGGCACACGGGAGCTGTGTGGTGTGTGGATGCCGACTGTATCCTTTGATCCCAAACCGGTTTTTTTCCATGTTTTAGTGGCTGAATCATTCCCGGAGTCTCCTCCCGGCTGCTCCTCATTTTCCTCTCCAAAAGGAGCATTCAAACTCTTCTGCTGCCTCTCCTTTTCCCATCTTTTGGGTGCTTTCCCATTTGGAGTAACATCCCAATGGATATCTGGATTTGTTGTGCCTTTTTGCTGCTTCTCTGGATATTTGGGAAAGGTTTTCCACAGGCAGTAGAGATAAAAGTGGGGAAAATTTATTTAAATGCAAAAAACTGAACCTTTTCTTTTAAATTTCGTGGAGAAAAGATGGGATTTTGCCATGGGAGCACTTGGCCTCCGTGCTGCCTTCACTGGGGCAGATTTTTCCCCAAAAAAATCCCTTTTTGGGTGCAGAGAGGTTCTCTGAGAGCCCAGGCAGGGGAGTTTGGGGCTGAATTTCCCTTAATGGTGGCCCAGGGGACACCAGGCACGTCCTGACCGGCTCTGCAGACAACAGCTGCCGCCTGTGGGACTGTGAGACAGGTGAGGCAGCCCAGATCCCATGGGACACCCCTGGGACACCCCTGGGACACTGCTGGGACATCCTGGGACACTGCTGGGCTTGGGGACATCCCTGGGACATCCTGAGACACTGCTGGGACTGGGGACATCCCTGGGACACTGCTGAGACTCCCTGGGACACTGTTGGGGCTGGGGACATCCCTGGGACATCCCTGTGACATCCTGGGACACTGCTGGGACACTGCTGGGCCTGGGGACATCCCTGGGACACTGCTGGGACACTGCTGGGACACTCTGTTTTTAATGAGGAAAACATTTCCCATCTCCCTGAAAATCCCTCTTCCCTGTTAAAATCCAAGGCTCCCCTAAGCAAGGCTGGAAGTGACACAGCACAGAGATGTGGAACTGGATCCACTCCTAAATTCCCTCCCCACCCAAAGCATTCCAGGATTCCATTCCATGCTCTCCCAAGGTGTTTTTAATAAGGAAATCAGTTCCCAGCTCCCTGAAAACTCTTCCCTGTTAAAATCTGGGGCTCCCCTGAGCGAGGCTGGAATTGTCGCAGCGCAGAGACGTGGAACTGAATCCACTCCAATTCCCACCCAGAGCATCCCAGGTTCCATCCCAGGGTTCCATTCTATTCCAGCATCCTCTCCCAATGAGGACGGATGTTTTTAATGAGGGAATCATTTCCCAGCTCCCTGACAATTCCTCTTCCCTCTTAAAATCTGAGGTTCCCCCAAGCAAAGCTGGAATTGTCACTGCGCAGAGACAGTGAACTGAATCCACTCCTAAATTCCCACCCAGGTTCCATCCCATGATCTCCCAAGGTGTTTTTAATAAGGAAATAATTTCCCATCTCCCTGAAAATCCCTCTTCCCCTCCCCTGTTAAAATCTGAGGTTCCCCTGAGCAAAGCTGGAGTTGTCACAGCGCAGAGACGTGGAACTGAATCCACTCCTAAATTCCCACCCAGAACATCCCAGGTTCCATTCCAGGGTTCCATTTTATTCCAACAACTTCTCCGAATGAGGTTGGATGTTTTTAATGAAGGAATAATTTCCCATCTCCCTGAAAATCCCTCTTCCCCTCCCCTGTTAAAATCTGAGGTTCCCCTGAGCATGGCTGGAATTATCACAGCGCAGAGACATTGAACTGAATCCACGCCTAAATTCCCACCCAGAACATCCCAGGTGCCATCCCAGGTTCCATCCCACGCTCTCCCAGGCTGTTTTTAATGAGGGAATCCTTTCCCACCCCTGAGCTCTGTGTCCCCAGGGAAGCAGCTGGCCCTGGTGAAGACCAGCTCGGCCGTGAGGACGTGCGGCTTCGACTTCGGAGGGAACATCATCATGTTCTCCACGGACAAGCAGATGGGCTACCAGTGCTTTGTCAGCTTCTTCGACCTCAGGGACCCCAGCCAGATCGGTGAGGGGCCAGGGAATCTCCCTCAGGGATTTCTGGGGTTGGGGCAGCCTTGAATCTCACCCCGTTCCCATTGCTTCCCCTGTGCTAAGTTGCTCTAACCTAGCTTGGGATATTTTCAGGGATGGAGCAGAGGAGATGCTTCCCTAAAAATTCTCTTTTGCTGGATGGCTGGGAGTGGTTGTGGGGTGATCACATCAGCAAGGACACAATTCCTTCATCCCCTTCCCTGTTAGATTCCAAAATGCTGCCCCTGAGCTCCATAAACAAAAATCACCAAGGAATCCACCTTGAAATGCTGGAAAAGCCCAAATCCCAGCTGAGCAGGGGACGTGGAAGGATAAGTGCTGGCTGTGGGTGGCTGATTGCTGCTTCCCCCAGAGAACAACGAGCCCTACATGAAGATTCCCTGCAGTGACTCCAAGATCACCAGCGCCGTGTGGGGCCCGCTCGGGGAGTTCATCATTGCTGGCCACGAGAACGGGGAGCTCAACCAGTTCAGTGCCAAGGTCAGGGCCTGGGAGAGCATTCCCAGGGGGAGCAGGGCTGGAATGGGGGTCTGGGGGCTCCAGACAGCAGCTTCAGCAAGGATCAGTGAAATATGGGGCTGTCCTGAGCGAGGCTGGAACTGACACAGCACAGAGAGGTGGAACTGAATCCGTTCCTAAATTCTCTTCCAGCTCAAAGCATTCCAGGATTCCATTCCATGTTGTTTTTAATGAGGGGATAATTTCCCAGCTCCCTGAAAATTCCTTTTTCCATCCCCTTTTTAAAATCTGAGGCTCCCCCGAAGCAAGGCTGGAAGTGACACCTCAGCACAGGGGTGTGGAACTAAATCAATTCCTAAGTTCCCTTCCAAAGCATTCCAGGGTTCTGTTCCATGTTCTCCCAGGAATCTATTCCATGTTCTCCCAAGGTGTTTTTAAGGAGGGAATCACTTCCCAGCTCCCTGAGAACTCCTTTTTCCTTCCTCTTTTTAAAATCTGAGATTCCCCTGAGCAAGGCTGGAAGTGACATCTCAGCACAGGGGTGTGGAACTGAATACATTCCTAAATTCCCTTCCCACCCAAAACATTCCAGCATTCCATTCCATGCTCTCCCAAGGTGTTTTTAATGAGGGAATCACTTCCCAGCTCCCTGAAAATTCCTCTGCCCCTCCTCTGTTAAAATCTGAGGCTCCCCTGAGTAAGGGTGGAATTGGCACAGCACAGAGACGTGGAACTGAATCCATTCCCAAATTTGCACCCAAAGCATTCCAGGATTCTGTTCCATGTTCTCCCAGGAATCTATTCCATGTTCTCCCAAGGTATTTTAAATGAAGGAATCACTTCCCAGCTCCCTGCAAACTCCTCTTCCCCTCCTCTGTTAAAATCTGAGGCTCCTCTGAGTGAGACTGAGCTGGAAGTGACACAGAGCAGGGACATGGAACTGAATCCATTCCTGAATTCCCACCCTGAGCATTCCAGGGTTCCATTCCATGTTATTTTTAATGGGGGAATCCCTTCCCAGCCCCATGAAAACTCCTCTTCCCCCCCAGTCAGGGGAGCAGCTGTCCAATATCAAGGAGCACACCAAGCAAATCAACGACATCCAGACCTCCCGGGACATGACCATGTTCATCACTGCTTCCAAGGATAACACAGCCAAGGTGAGCTTTTCCTGCAGATTTCCTGGCAGGATCTCTGCTCAGAGGGAGTTTTGCTCCTTGGGAATGTTCAGTGAGAAAGGGGAGGTGCTAAATGAACAGCCAGGCGTTGAAAATTAAATATTTGGGTATTTCTCTAGAATGTTTGCAGTTTGTCAGTTCTGGAAGGTGGAAGATCTGCCTTTCTGGGGGAATATTTTTGGGATTTGAGCTTGCAGAGGGAACACCCATGCAGGTGAGGCCCAGCAGCTGGAGCTAATTAATGAATTTCTCCTTTTCCCCTCGTAGCTCTTTGACTGCACATCCCTTGAGCACCTGAAGACGTTCCGGACGGAGCGGCCGGTGAACTCTGCTGCCCTTTCCCCCATTTTTGACCACGTAAGGATGAGCTCCCTGAGGTGTCACTGATCCTGGGAATCCTGCATTGTGGGAGTTCCCAGTCCAGCCCAAAACCAGGACTCTGGAATGAGCCTGGGGAATTTTGCTGGGTCAGGCACTGGGAACAAATCCTCTGATCGAATGTGTCAGGGAGGTGGGAATTCCTCAGGGGCTTGGAGGTCTGCTGAGGGATTTGTAGGATCTGTGGGATTTGTGGGAAGTGCTGGAGGCAGTCACCACCTCTGGAAGTGTCCAGGGAGCTTCTGGACCTGGCACTCACTGCTCTAAACTGGTTCAAGGTGGGGATCAATGCTGGGCTCGATCTTGGAGGTCTTTCCCAAGCTCAGTGATGCCAGGATTCCCTAAATCCCTAAATGAAGGGCTGTGATTTCTCTGCTTTCTCTCCCCTGCAGGTGGTGCTGGGAGGAGGGCAGGAGGCCATGGATGTGACCACCACCTCCACCAGGATTGGCAAATTCGAGGCCAGGTTGGTCCTTTTCCCTCTGGCAGGGCTGAATGCTCACCCAGAGCACTCCTGACACCCCAAGGATTGCTCTTCCCTTTCCTTTGGGAAGCTGGCAGTGCTGGAGAAACCCTTGAGCTTTTTTTTTTTTTTTTGAGGATTCTGTAGTTTTGTCCCTCCTGGGCTTGTGACAATTTCGATTTTCCTCCTCCCAGGTTCTTCCACTTGGCTTTTGAGGAGGAGTTTGGCAGAGTCAAGGGGCACTTTGGGCCCATCAACAGCGTGGCCTTCCACCCTGATGGCAAGAGGTGAGAGCCTCCCTGGGGATCTTGCAGTGTCCCCAGTCCACCCAATCCCACTTTTTAACTGGGATTTGACCAAACTCAGGGGATTTCTGTGCTGGGAACGGAACCAGCCCCTGAATTCTCCATTCTGAGCCAGCCCAGGGGGTCTCTCACACCCTGCCCCACTCTTGGGCCACATCACTGATCTTTTTTTCCACTTTGTGATTCTTGTACCAGTTTCAGGAGGGGGTGGTGAGGGCAGACTTGCCATTGTTTGCTGCCAGCAGCATTCCTGACTTTCCCTTTCCTCCCTGCAGCTACAGCAGTGGGGGTGAGGATGGCTACGTCCGCATCCATTACTTCGACCCCCAGTACTTCGAGTTCGAGTTTGAAGCCTGAAGGAGAATTTCCCTCTCCTCTCCTCTTCTTTTCCCTTCTCCAACCCCTTGCCCAGTCCAGGGGCTGTTGGAAAGGCCTGAAGTTGTTCTTGGCAGGGATTTTGGGGGCTGTGGGAAGTTGGGGAAGTGGGAACTCCAGCAGCTGCAGTGGCTTTTACTGGGAGAAGAGTGAAGGGAACTGGGTTGGCTTCCTGCCCTGCTGGGCATATTTATAAACCAGGGGAGGGGAAAAAAAGAGGAAATAAATAAAAATCTTTTCTAAACACAAAGAAAAGCACCTCTGTGGGTTTTTTTTTAGGTTGGTTTTCCCCGTTTGGACCAAAATCAACCCAAGGACTTTTGTTTTCCCCGCTCTGTTGTCAGTGCTTTGTTCCACACCCATGGAGCACTGCTGCTCCTCCTGGGACCTCTGCCCATCCATGACCTTCCCAGGGAGGCTGCACAGCCTCAGGCCCTGCCCTGAAGTGTGAAAAAGCTGCAAGTGCAGCAGCCAGGAATTGTTTTCCAGCTGCCACGCACGCGCCCGGCCCCGGCGCTCTGTTTGTCTGCTGGGCTGACCCCGGGCCAGCTTCCCTCATGGAGCAGTTATTTCCTGCCCTGGCAGCTCGTGCTGCACATCCTCGCCCTCCCACCCTCCTGGCTCTTTCTTTTTTTTCCTCTTTCCTTCCTCAAAACTGGGCTCAAGGGCAGAATTCCCAGGCTGGCTCCAGGCTGCAGAGGCTGCAGCCTGTGTGGTTTTGGGGTGTTGGTTTTGTGTGTCCTGCTGGGGTGGTTCTGTGTGATTGTTGGGTTTTTTGGTGTGATCTGCTGGGGTTTTTCTGTGTGATTGTTGGTTTTTTTGGTGTGATCTGCTGGGGTTTCTTTGTGTGATCTGTTGGAATTTCTTGGTGTGGTCTGCTGGGGTGTTTTGGTGTGATCTGTTAGTTTTTTTTGTGTGATCTGCTGGGTTTTTTGTGTGTCCTGCTGGGGATTTTCTGTGTGATCTGTTGGAGTTTCTTGGTGTGATCTGCTGGGGTTTTTTGGTGTGATCTGGCTTTTTTTGTGTGTCCTGCTGGGGTTTTTTCTGTGTGATCTGCTGGTTTTTTTCTGTCATCTCTTGGGGTTTTTTGTGTGATCTGCTGGGGTTTTTGTGTGATCTGCTGCCCTTCAGCTCCAGAGCCATCCACGGGCACTGCTGCAATCCCAGTGGGAAGGAGCAGCTTCCTTAGGGAAGAGCAGGACACAGGCAAGGGCTGGGAGAGAGATTTACTGAAACGAGCTCAGGGTGGGCAGCACAGGGAGGCTCTGTCCCCTGTCCCAGAGCTGCCCACGGGGTCTGTGTCCTGCACAGCCCTTCCCACGGGAATTTCCAGTGTCACCTTGTCCCAGCTGTCCCCGTTTCACCGTTCTCTGTCCCAGCAGGAGACTCAGGGAGGGACTGGCTCAGCCTTTTCCCTGTGCTCTCCTGGAGGGAGGAGTTCTTTCCCTGCACCAACCTCTGGATCTCCACCCTGGCCTCATCCAGGTGCTGGGAAGGACGGATCCAACGAAGGAAGAAACCTGGGAGAGAAGGGGCTGGGGGGGTGAGCTCAGCCCTGTCACACAGGGAAAGGCACAGCAGCTGCCCCTGAGCCAGCCCAGCTGGGAGCTGGGGCTGGATTTTGGGAGGATCCCACTCACCCTGCCAGAGCTGGATGCTCTGGGGCTCCACGGAGGGCCAGATCACCAGGGGGTTGTGTGAGTACAGAGGGTTCAGGTACTTGTCCTTCTCCTCAGGCTGGTTCAGCCAGGCCCACAGCGAGTGTGTGCTTTCCCTCACCTTACACAGGCTCCTGTGGGGACACGTGGCACACATTCCAGTCCCCAGCAGTGTCACCTAAGCCGTGACAGGAGGGCTTTGTCCCCTCACCGACCTCTCCTTCTCGTTGTTGCACAGGAAGGTGCCGTAGGCCGAGGCGTAGGCGTTGTCCAAGAGG
The DNA here is from genome assembly GCF_017590135.1 of Pyrgilauda ruficollis. NCBI lineage: Eukaryota > Metazoa > Chordata > Aves > Passeriformes > Passeridae > Pyrgilauda > Pyrgilauda ruficollis. Next base: position 12,162 of record NW_024513543.1, on the reverse strand, counting down.
GTGAGCAGCAGCTGCTCCCCGAATTCCAGGGAGAAGGGGAACTGCCGGCTCAGCTGCCACACGCAGTCGAGGAAGAGGAGGAAAACCGGCGCCTCCTGCTTCCCCCGGGCGTGGGAGGAGGCGGAGCGGGCGCAGCGCAGCTGGAAGGGGTGCCCGGCCTGCGGGAGACCCGGAGTGGGGCACCCAGCCGGGCTGGGACCCCCGCCCTGCCAAAACAGCTCTCACCTGGATCCACTCCCGCTCCAGCAGCTCCTGGAATCCCTCCAGGGTGCGGCAGGCGGGGTCCAGGATGAGCTGGGCCAGCGCTGTCACCAGCAGCGTGGTGTCCGTGCCCTCGGCGCCGTGCACCAGCACCGAGCAGCCCTCCCTGCCGGGGCGAGCCCAGCGTTTTGGGGCACGTTGCGGGCACGGAAAGGGCTGAGACGGCCAAGGTGCAGCCCCCCCTTACCTGTCCAGGCACTGGGCAGCCAGGCAGGCCGTGCTCAGGGCGGCCTTGACGTGGCTGAGCCAGCGGCTGCCCTCCAGCCGGCCCAGCCAGCGCTCCATGCTCGGAGCGGGGTCGCCGCACGCCTCCGCCAGCCGGGCAAAGCTCTCCTGCAGCGGGCGGCCCCTGGCAGAGGGGACAGAGCCGTGGGCTGTTTGGTGTGCTTTTGTACTTTGTAATGGGTTTGGTTTTGGATCCCCTTATTTTCCCCAAATGGTGAATCCCTTTTTGTACACCCTCCCTGCGTAATCATTCTCCTTTGTTGAGATCATCCCCAAATCCCCACCCTGGCTCTCTGTCAGTCACTCACATCCCATCCTCTCCATCTAGAACTTTCAGTCCAAGTCATCGAGTGTTTAGTCCGAGGCCAGGGCTCAGCCCCCCAAGTATTATCTTATACCCTATCCCAAATGTCCCTCCCTAAGGTTTCATCCCTTTAGGGCCTTTATTAGTCAACAGATGCATCTACCTTTGGTTTCCTCCCTCTTTAGATATAACCTCCCACGGTTATATTTAAACCTTGAGATTCCTTTTGTTTTACCCTGAGCAAGGCGCACACTGAGGTGTGGGGCTCCTGAGGAGCTCTGAATAAACCTTGGATTAACCCCTGCTCAGTCACCTTTTATCTCCTACCGCTGTCTCCAGTGTCCCCTCTGCTGCCAAGGCCACTAGCCCAGCTGCCACCAGTGCCCTCGGGCCACCAGTGGGGGACACTGGGAGGCACCCTGAGAGACAGAGCCAGTGCGGGGCTCGGTGTCACTGTCACACAGGGGGGGACAGCGCCCTGCCTGTTGTGGGGCACCAGTTCAGTTGTTCTCTCACCCGGGGTGACTGGGAATTTGCACAGAACAGTTTTGTATTGCACTGTGTAGCTTATGTTACATCATGTGGTTTGTTACCCCATTTCCCCATCACATGGTCTGTCCCTCACCTGTCCTGGTACCCCTGGGGTCTCTCCCCTGGCACGGTTATATTTAAACCTTGAGATTCCTTTTGTTTTACCCTGAGCAAGGCGCACACTGAGGTGTGGGGCTCCTGAGGAGCTCTGAATAAACCTTGGATTAACCCCTGCTCAGTCACCTTTTATCTCCTACCGCTGTCTCCAGTGTCCCCTCTGCTGCAAAGGCCACTAGCCCAGCTGCCACCAGTGCCCTCGGGCCACCAGTGGGGGACACTGGGAGGCACCCCGAGAGACGGAGCCAGTGCGGGGCTCGGTGTCACTGTCACACGGGGGGGGGACAGCGCCCTGCCTGTTGTGGGGCACCAGTTCAGTTGTTCTCTCACCTGGGGTGATTGGGAATTTGCACAGAACAGTTTTGTATTGCACTGTGTAGCTTATGTTACATCATGTGGTTTGTTACCCCATTTCCCCATCACATGGTCTGTCCCTCACCTGTCCTGGTACCCCTGGGGTCTCTCCCCTGGGTCACCCCTCCCTCACACTCCTCACTGGTGTCCCACTGGCTGGGGACTCTCCCTCTGTCCCCATCCCGGGGTATAAAAGCTCCCTGCTGCCAGGGAACGCCCTCTTTCCTCCCTTGGGTTTTTCCAAATGACCTTAGAGAGCCTAAAAGGGATCCAGAGTGGCCTTAGAGAGCCTAAAAGGGAGCCAGGGTGACCTTAGAGAGCCTAAAGGGGCTCAGAGTGACCTTAAAGAGTCTAAAGTGGTTCCAGGATGGCCTTAGGGAGCCTAAAAGGGATCCAGGGTGACCTTAGAGAGCCTAAAGGGGCTCCAGGAGAGCTGGAGAGGGATTTGGGACGAAGGATGGAGGGACAGGGCACGGGGAATGGCTCTCACTGGCAGAAGGCAGGGATGGGTGGGATATTGGGAATTAGGAATGGTTCCCTGGGAAGGGCTGGGATGGATTTCCCAGAGCAGCCGTGGCTGCCCCTGGATCCAGGGAAGGACAGGACTCGGAACAGGACAGCAGCGGTGTCCCTGCCCTGACAGGGGTGGCACTGGATGAGCTTTAACATCCCTTCCAACCCGATTCTGGAATCCTCTGAAGCTGGAACCCCCCGTTCTGCGAGGCAGGGGGTGAGGCGGGCAGAGGGACAGAGGGACAGAAGGCAGAGGGACAGAGGGACAGAAGGCACAGGGGCAGAAGGCAGAGGGACAGAGGGACAGAAGGCACAGGGGCAGAAGGCAGAGGGGCAGAAGGCAGAGGGACTCACGGTGCCGTTTTTGGGGTGGAAGTAGCAGAGCACGGGGAAGCGGCCGCCCTGCCGGAACCTCGCCGCCTTGGCCACGGCCTCATCGCCCACGGCCGCGGGCACCAGCACGGCCCGCGGGTACGAGGGGCAGGCGCTGAAGTCGCCGTTCACGGTGCTCAGCCGCCACTGGCTGGTCTGGGGGACAGGCGACATCAGCGGCGGGGCGCGGGGAAGGCGGCGGCTCCCGGCCGGCGGGGCTCACCTGCGCGGCCACCCGCTGGAGGTGGCGCTCGGCGACACCGAGGTGCCAGCCCTGCTGCAGCCGCAGGCCCGGCGGGCGGTGGAAGAACGGGTACAGCATCATCACCGAGTCCACCGAGGAGAGCGCCTGCGAGGACCAATTTTCGGTATTTCGTGAAAAAATAATTTGCTAGGTTTTTTTCTCTCCTGAGGAGGCTCAGGAAAGGAATATAAACAATAATTGTCTGCTGCTGTGGGATGCAACAGGTGCAGCTGGGATTGGGGCATGTTAATTGTTTCTAATTAATGGCCAATCACAATCAGCTGGCTCGGACTCTTTGAGTGTCACAAGCCTTTGTTATTCCATTCCGTTCTTGTTCTTTCTAGCCTTCTGATGAATCCTTTTCTCTCTATTGTTTTCGTATAGGTTTAATGTATCATTAATATAATATAATATAATATAATATAATATAATATAATATAATATAATATAATATAATATAATATAATATAATATAATATAATATAATGTACTATAATATATAATAATATAATCTATATTATATATAATATATATAATATACATAATATATTATTGTGATATATTTTGATATATTATAATCTATATTATATATAATATATATAATATATTATTATGATATATTTTGATATATTATAATCTATATTATATATAATATATATAATATATTATTATTATATATTTTGATATATAATATATAATAATATAATATATATAATGATATATATCATAATATAATAAACCAGCCTTCTGAAACATTCAGAAGATTCTGAATGTTTCAGGAGTCAAGATTCTCGTTTCCCCACTCGTCCCGGGAGCCTCCTCACACAAAACATCAACCACGGGGCTGCTCAGGGACACCGCGGCTGGCACTGTCCCCGTGTGCCAGGGCAGCTGGCACTGTCCCCGTGTGCCAGGGCAGCTGGCACTGTCCCCGTGTGCCAGCGCTGCCGGAGCCGCGTGTTTACCCAGTTAATGCCCGACCCAGAGCAAACACGGCAGCGCTTTTCCCCTCTCGGCCAAGCCTTTGGGCTCACCTCGATGGAGCTGGCGACGTTCAGGCACTGCTCCATGCCCGGGATCTCCAGCTGCAGCACCCGCAGGTCCTTGCAGCGCAGCGTGATGGTGCCCGAGGAGCCCGAGACCCTGCGGGAGGGGGGCCAGGGCTGGCTGGGGGACACAGGGGACAGCAGCGAGCCGCCCTCTCCCCCCGGGGGCTGGGCCGGACTTCAGGCTCTGCCATCCGCCACCAGCCGGGCTGGGTGGCAGAGAGGCAGAAATGCCAAACCCGGTGTCCCGCAGGGTGGCAGAGAGGCAGAAATGCCAAACCCGGTGTCCCGCAGGGAGCCGCCGCTCCGAGGAGGTTGGTACCAGCCTAAATTCTGCACTCTGAGGAGGAGAGGAGTCCGTGCCCGCTCTGCCCCGCCAGGAGGGAGAGGAAGAGGAAGGACGCGGCCGGGAGGGGCAGCGCGGTGCCCGTGGGGTGCCCGCGGGGACAGGAGAGGAGAAGGGGGCCATCCTCCAGCTCGGGCACGGTGACAGCGACAGGGACAGCCTTGGCGACAAGCCCACCTTTTCTCCACGGCGTCCACGTTGCGGATGAGCAGCCAGAGCTCCAGGTCGCCGCGGGGGCAGGAGGAGAGCAGCAGGTGGTGGCTGGTGATGCACAGGGTGCCCCGCACCGCCGCCACCCCCGGCCGCGACAGCAGCACGTCCTCCACTGTCGCCGTCTTGATCAGCTCCGAGAACTCCATGGGCGCCGCCTCGGCCCGGCCGGGGAGGGAGGAGAGGGAAAAAAAAAAAAAAAAAAAAAAAAAAAAAAGGGGGAAACCCC
>NW_024513543.1:0-7347 GCF_017590135.1 Pyrgilauda ruficollis | reverse complement strand
CGGCCCGCGGGGGGGGGGGGGAAAAGAAAAAAAAAAAAAAAAAAAAAAAAAAAAGAAAAGGGGAAATCCTGCTGCTCTCGGCCCGCCTGGAAACCCCTGCCCTGCGAGTCACGCGGCGCGCTGTCCCCTCTCCGTGTTGACATTGTCACCTCCCGCACGCGGCAGTGCCACATGGCTCCGCCGGGCAGCGGGGAAACTGAGGCACGGAGCTGGCTGTGGTCTCCGCTGCGCCGGAGGGGATTTTTTGGGAGGGGAATGGGATGGCGGGGAGCAGCTCCCGGTCCTTCCATGCCCCGCTGGGCTGCACCCCGTTACTGGCCCCGGCTGGCAGCGTCCCCGCGGGCTCTGCTGTCCCCAAAGCCACCCCCGGGGCTGGGGACGGGGCAGGAGAGGAAGAGGAGGAGGAGGTGGGGGGGGGGTGGCGGTGCTCCTGGCCCGGCCACCCCTCTGCTTACCTGCTCGGGCTGGGTGGCAGATGGGGACCTGGGGGACAGGCAGGGGCCTGGGGGGACAGGCAGGGACTTGGGGGGGACAGGCAGAGTGCGAGCAGGGGACCTCAGAGTGCCAACAGGGACCTGCTGGCCATAAGGAGAGGTTTTTTTGGGGTGCAAACGGGAACTTTAGGGTGCAAGCAGGGGACCTCGGGGGACAAGGAAGAAGCTCGGGGTGCAAGGAGGGGATTGGGGACAGCGGGAGTGCAAGGAGGTGCCAGCGGGGGAGCTCGGGGTGCCGGGGCGGGGATTTGGGGGTGCGGGAGGGGCAGTTCGGGCACCTCGGGGTGGAAGCGGGGGGTGGTGATGTCCCCGCACGGCCCGGCCCGGCCCGGCCCGGCCCGGCCCGGCCGGCGGATGTCGGGTTTAAGGTGGCCCGGCCCGGAGGGAGGCGGCGATGCCCGGGGCTGGGGCGGGGGGCTGGAGCCGGGGGGGGGTCGCTCCGTGCGCTGCGACAGCGAGGGGACACTGGGGGGACCGCGGGAAGGGACACCCGAGGTGACAGCGGGACTGGAGAGCAGCGCGGGGGAGCACGCGGAGGATTTGGGGGCTGCCCTGGGGGGCTCGAGGGGACGGGGGAGGGCAGGTGAGACGCGGGGGTCGCAGGTGAGACCCCTGAGGCACCTCGGCTGTTCCTGGAGCCCCGCGGGCAGCGGGGAGGTGGCACAGGACAGATCCGGACGCGGCTCCACCTTAAGGTCCCGTCCGGGTGCGGGACCCCGGCTGTCCCCCCCGGGCACCCCCCCGTTTCTTTTTCCTTCCTCGAGCTTTTTTGGCCCCCCCAAGAAGCGGGGAGGGGCGGCTGAGCCCGGGGATAAATCATTCCAGCTCCTCCGTGCCCGGTGAAGGCTCCGTCCGGGAACGGGGAGTCTCCTCCCAGGCGGAGACAATGATGTTAAAAAAGAAAATAAAAGGGAAAAAACAAAAAAAAACCCAACGCAACAAGCCAAAAATACTCCTCTGGATAAGGAAATTCCTGCCCATCGGCCTCGGGGTGGATAAAGAGCCGGGAGCGGGCGCAGCCGGGGCAGGGGTGGGTGGGTGGTCGCGGGCAGGGTGGGGGCTTCATTCCCCCGTGGAGGGCACAGAGAGCAGCGGGGCTTTTGGTGCGGCTCTGCTTTGTCCCACATGGCTTTCAGCCAGCTGAAATTCAAGGAATTGGGCGAGGAGGAGCCCACCTGGGAGGAGGAGAACCTGGAGAGCGTGAAGGCGCTGGCGGCCAAGCTGAAGCTGCAGACGCGCAGACCCTCGTACCTGGAGTGGGAAGCGCGGGTGAGGGGCTGGGGGGCACAGCCCAGCCCCGGGCACCCCCGGCAGCAGCAGGGCGGTGGCGTTTGTGGCTTTGCCACCGTGGAGGCGGCTCTGGAGTGGCTCAGGACGGAGCTGGTGAGTTCAGGACGGGGACACGGAGCGGGATTGGGGACACGGTGCCCGACCCCACCGGGCACGGCAGGGTGGCGGGGTGTCCTCTGCCCGCCTTGCTGGCTCTACACGCGTTTTCCCAAGATTTTTCGTGGCTTTGCGGTGCCGGGGTCGCTTGTCACCCCCTCCCGCTGCGCTGGGGGTGGCACGGGGGGCACGACCGGAGTTGTGCGGGTGGCACGGGGGGCACGGCGTGGCACCGCGGGCCCATGGCCGGGTTTGTGCCCATCCCCGCGGCCCGGGCAGCAGTGACATCCCGCTCCACGGCATTCCCTGTCCCCGCAGCGGGAGATGCAGGCCCTGGACCAGCGTCTGGCGCAGCAGCTGATGCGGCTGCGGGCGCGGCTGCACCGGCTCAAGGTGGAGCAGGCGTGCCACCAGCACAAGGAGATGCTGGACGACGCCACCTTCGGCCTCGAGGGCTGCGAGGAAGACTCGGATCTGCTGTGCACCATCCCCCCCAAGGCCGCCTTCCTGCTCTCCACGCCGCTCAAGCACATCGGAGTCACCCGCATGAACATCAACTCCCGCCGCTTCTCGCTGTGCTGAGCCCGCCCGCGGGGACACCCTGGGGACACTGCGGCTCTTTGGGGACCCCCGGGGCTCGGGGCAGGTCGTGCTGCCCCCAGGGTGATGCCACACTGCGGTGGCACGGAGTGGCGCCGTCCACGTGGGTGTCAACATCCTCAGGGCACGGGAATGTCACCATCTCCATGGGCACGGGAATGTCGCCATCCCCCTATGGGCACCTCACGGGAATGTCACCATCTCACGGGAATGTCGCCATCCCCCTGTGGGCACCTCACGGGAATGTCACCATCCCCATGGGTGTCACCATCCCCAGGGCACGGGGCACAGGAATGCCACCATCTTCCCCATGGGCACGAGATTGTCACCATCCCTCGGGAGTGTCACCATCCCTATGGGGCACAGGAGTGTCACCATCTCCCCCATGGGCACAGGAGTGTCACCTTCTCCATGGACACGGGAGTGTCACCATCCCTATGGGCACGGGAATGTCACCATCTCACGGGAATGTCACCATATCCACGGGCACAGGAGTGTCACCATCCCCCCAAGGCGTTTTGGGGCCTGGCCCTGAGGGTGGTGGGCTCAGCCCGGTGGGAATTGTGGGGAGCAGCCCTTTGAGGTGCAATAAAAGGAGCTGAGGGTGACAGCTGGTGGCTTTTCCCTGTCTGTGTCTCCAGACGTGACTCCTGGCCTTTTTTTGGGCGGGTGACAACTCCAGGTGCCCCGTGGGGATGTGATTTCCACAGAGCCCTGAGTGAGGCAGTGCCAGGGAAGCTGTGGGGATCATTTTGGGGGCCGTTTCTCCTTCCCACGACACGAAGAGAGCCCGAATGTGCCCCCCAAGCTGCCACATCCCCTCCTGTCACCCCCGGGCTTCCTGCCTGTGCCTGCGGCTTCTCTCTCCATCAAAGCAGCCAGCACAATGCTGCTGTGGTTCTCAGCCGCCTCCAAAGCAGGGCTGCCAGCCCCCAGGGCCACCGCGGGTCCCCTCGCTGCTGCCCCGTCACCGCGGCTCTCAGGCTGCCCAGGCTGCGGTGGCACCGCGGTGACACGGCGGTGACAGCCCAAGGGGGGCTCCGGGCTGTGTCCCGCGGCACACAGGGGACGCGAGGAGAAGGGTGGCAGTGCCAGGAGGGGACCCTGGGGTGGAGCAGGGAGCGCCAGGCTGGCGCAGGGCACAGAGGGGACAGCGCAGGGCACAGCGGGGACAGCGCAGGGCACAGCAGGTGCCAGCCCCCGGGGCTCTCAGCGTGCCCTCGCCCGGGGACCCGCGGTGGCAGGAAGCCATCGGGGTTTGTCACTCGCTCTTGCGGTCGGGGGCGAGCTGAGAACGGGCTCCTCGTGAGTTTGCTCATGAGGCAGGAAACCGGGGCGAGGCGGGGACAGCGGCGGCGGCGGCGCAGCCGGCCCGGGGGGCTTCGCTCCGCACCCCGAAAGGCCCGGGGGGCTCGGCTCCGCACCCCGAAAGGTTCGGAGGGCTCCTCTCTGCACCGCATCCAGCTCGGGGGTCTCTGCTCCGCACCCCGTAAGGCTTGGGGGGCTCCGCTCTGCACTCCACCCAGCTTGGGGGGCTCCTCTCCCCACCCCACTCAGCTTGGGGGGCTCCGCTCTGCACCCCACAAAGCTCGGGGGGATCCTCTCCGCACCCTACTCGGCTTGGGGGGCTCCGCTTTGCACCCCATAAGTGTCGGGGGGCTCCTCTCCGCGCCCCAAAAGGCCCAGGGGGCTCCGCTCTGCATCCCACCCGGCTTGAGGGGTTTCGCTCTGCACCGCACAAGGCTCGGGGGGCTCCGCTCTGCACCCTAAAAAGCTTGGGGGGCTCCTCTCTGCACTGCACCCAGCTCCCAGGGGCTCCGCTTCGCACCCCAAAAGGCTTGGGGGGCTTCTCTCAGCACCCCGTTTGGCTTGGGGGGCTCCTCTTCGCATCCCACAAGACTTGGGGGGTTCCTCTCTGCACCCTAAAAACCTTGGGGGTTCCTCTCTGCACCCTAAAAAGCTTGGGGGATTCCTCTCTGCACCCTAAAAAGCTTGGGGGGCTCCTCTCTGCCCCTCACCCATCTCAGGGGGCTCCATTTTGCACCCCACAAGGCTCGGGGGGCTCATCACTGCACCCCACAAGGCTCGGGGGGCTCCTCCCCGCCCCCCAGCCGGCCCGGGGGGCTGCTCTCCGGCTGCCGAGGATGAGGAGGATGTGACTGGCGCAGCCCCAGCGGGACATGGCCCTGTGAGAGCGGCCCCTCCTCAGCGCCCTGCCCGCAGGTGAGAGCCGGGGAGGGGTCCCAGCGGCCGGGGGGAGGCTCGGGGGGCACCTGTGGGGTGGGGAGGGGTGAGCTGCCCTCTCCGAGCGCCCCTCGGAGGGATGGAAAGGGGGTTCGGGGTCGTTTTGGGGAGGATTGGGGAGCCAGGCTGGGCTCTCCATCCCTCTGGGGTCTCCCGGGGTGGGGGGTGGGACAGGCGCTGTCACGATGTCCCCTGCCAGCCTGGGGGTCCTGCCAGGGGTGGCAGTGGTGGTGCCCTCGCAGGGCTCCCCCCAGACCCTCCATTTCCCGGGCACAGCAGGAGTTTTGTCCCCAGGGCACAGCAGTTCTGTCCCCAGGGCTGTGCCCGAGGGACAGGCAGCAGCTCGGTGCCAGTCTCACAAGGTTGGTGCCCAGTTTGGAGCTTCAGTAGCTCAGAAATTCCCATTTTTTGTGCCCAAATTGGTGTTTCAGGCACTCAGAAATTCCCATTTTTGATGCCAAATTTGAGGCTTCAGGCGCTCAGATATTCCCATTTTTGGTGCCAAATTTGGGGCTTCAGGAGCTCATAAATTCCCATTTTTGGTGCCAAATTTGGGGTTTCAGGCACTCAGAAATTCCCATTTTTGGTGCCGAATTTGGGGTTTCGGGCACTCAGAAATTCCCATTTTTGGTGCTGGCTCGGTGCCAGCCCCTCCCTGCCCTGGGGACACGGGCCCTGGTGGCACTGCCAGGCTGTGCCAGCTCTGTGTGCCCATCCAGGGGGCTCACAGCTGCCTCACAGCTGGCTCAGGGTGACACCAGGCACGGGGTCAGTGTGACAAACCAGCAGGACCTGCCCAGGGCCACGTGGGCAGAAGGGACAGCACGGGGCAGGACAGGGAGCCCAAATCCAGAGAGAAAAACCCCAAAAAGAGGGGCACACACCTGGCAAAGACACCTGAACATGCTCGGGGGGCACGTCCCTGCCAGGCCCCTTTGGCACAAAGAAATTCGGTTTGCACAGATGCAGCCACCAAAAAAAAAAAAAAAAAAAACCAGAAAAACCCAACAAAACTGACTTCAAACGCCCCTTTTTTTGGGGTTTTTTGTTGTTTTTTTGGTTTTTTTTCTCGTGGCCCTGGCGCAGGTGAAACGGCTGCTGCTGCAGCTCGGTGGAAATTACTCTGCGGCTTGGGGCTGTAAGAAAAAAAGGCACAAAAGCAGCACCTCCCTCCTCAGCCCGGGAGGAAAAAACAGCTCCTGGCACTGCTGGAGGGGTGTGAAGAGCTCTGGGGGGCTCCTCCGTGGGGTCAGGGGATGCATTTGGGATTTCTCAGCTGTTCCTTTGCTCTGGATAAAAAATGTGGGCACTTTGTTGTTGTTCTCATCCATAAAAGCTGAGCTCGAGCTGGGTCCTGCTCAGAAAAGCCCTCAAAATTGATGAATTTTGGATTTTTTACTCTCCTGGCTCTACCTAGATGAGATGTAGGAAGTCTTGATGGTGCTGGGAGTGATAAAAAAAGAGTCAGCAAAAGGAAATTTGTGTTTGGGCGCCGTCACCCTGCCTGGGTGCCAAAATGTGTCCCCAAACGGGTGTCACCAGGAGCTGGAGGCACCAGGGTGGGTTTTGAGTGCCCAAAGCTGCGTTGCAGGGCACGGGGACCTCACTCCTGAGTGTTCCCCTGGCCAAAGTCGCCTGTCACCTGCTCCTCTGACCACCCTGGGGACAGTCCTTGTGCTCCTGCCACCCCTGGGCCTCAGGGAGGTGGCTCCTGCTCTGGAAAATCGAACCTGGAAGTGCAGGCTGGGGGTTGGAGTGGCAACCCTGGGGACCCCAAACCCCCCCTTGGGGACCCCAGATCCTCCTTGGGGACACCAAAGCTTCCCTAGGAATCCTAAACCCTCCTTGGGGACCCCAGACCCTCCCTGGGGACACAAAACACTCCTTAAAGATCCCAAACCCTCCTTAGGAACCCCAAACCATCTCTGGGGTCCCAAACCCTCCCTGGGGACCCCAAACCCTCCTTAGGAACCCCAAACCCTCCTCAGGGAGCCCAAACCCTCCTCAGGGACACAAAATCCTCCTTAAGGATCCCAAACCCTTCTTAGGAACCCCAAACCCTCCCTGGGGACCCCAAATCCTTCTTAGGGATCCCAAACCCTCCCTGGGGACTCCAAACCCTCCTTAGGGACTCCAAACCCTCCTTAGGGAGCTCAAACCCTCCTTAAGGACCCAAAATCCTCCCTGGGGACCCCAGACCCTTCTTAGGAACCCCAAACCCTCCCTGGGGACCCCCTGCAAGGCCCAAGCGAAGCCCCCACTGCTGTGACCCCCCTGGCACCATGGGAAAATGCAGATTTTTGGCCGTGCTGGTGCAAACCCAGGCTGCTAGGTAGGAAAAGAAGGAAAAAAACATCCCAAAAAAATCATCTCCCAGCCGGGCAGCGGGCACCAAATGGGGACCACGTGGACTGGCTGCCGTGCCAGAGGGGCACAGCTGGGCCGTGGCACATCTGGGCTGGCTGGTGGTGACAAAACCCTGCGGAAATCACACCTGGGCCCCTGGGACGAGGGGTTGGGGACAAATCCTGGCCCTGTGGGCGTGGGGGATTCTGCAGAATGAGCCTTTTCCGGGGCCCACGCGCCGCTGCCGCGGTTGTGCCATGCTCAGCACTCTCAGAAA
>NW_024513542.1:0-421 GCF_017590135.1 Pyrgilauda ruficollis | reverse complement strand
TTATCTTTAAGACCCCTTCCAACCCAAATCATTCTAGGGTTAAAAAAAAAATATTAATTTATTTTCTACGTGAAAAATAAATCTGTCATCAGATAATCCCAAAAGAGAGCCCAACCACCAGGTAAAATGGGATTAATTATGTTTAAGAAATTGCTTGATTTGACAAAGTTCGTTGTCTATCCCTTTCCCATCAGCTGCACAGTCCCAGTGGCTGCTGGGGGAGTTGGGTGTGACTGAGATGGGGATGGCAAAGCTCTCATCTTAAAACTGGTGATGAATTTATTTGGATGGTCCACCAGGGGATGAAGATGTGATTCTTCTCCTGGGCACTATAGAATCATGGAATATTCTGGAAGGAACACACAAGAACCCTCCTGGCCCTGCACACACACCCCAGTGAAAGGAATGAGGGATTTGTCTT
>NW_024513541.1:0-421 GCF_017590135.1 Pyrgilauda ruficollis | reverse complement strand
AATCCCCATTTTTCCCAAAACCCCCGTGTTTCCCCCAATGCAGCGGCTGCAGTTCTGCGCGCTGCGGGAGGCGCTGGCCGTGCGCGGGCGCGCGGAGGAGGCGGCGCTGCGCAGGACGGCCCCCGACTACTTCCTGCTGCACGGTGAGCCCCGAAAGCGGCACGGACTGGGGGAAAAATCCCGGGTTTGGGGAAAAAAGTCACAGCTTGGGGGAAAAACATCGCGGTTTGGGGAGGAAATCTCAGTTCTGGGCAGAAAAACCTCATTTTCGGGGAAAAAAAATCTCATTTTCGGGGGAAAAAAATCTCATTTCTGGGGACGAAATCTCATTTTCAGGGAAAAATATGTCATTTGTGGGGAAAAAATAAAAGCGTCACCGAGGTCCCTGTGTCAGTGTCAGTGACAGTGACAATGACAGTGA
>NW_024513540.1:0-421 GCF_017590135.1 Pyrgilauda ruficollis | reverse complement strand
TTTTGAATAGTTTCATGGGCATTGGCTAATTCTTTAAAAGCAATGAGCTGGATTCATGAAGGAGAAACTAATTTGGATTTTTTTTGCAGCAGCAGCAGCTTGAAGAGCTGAAGCTGAATGTGGTGAGAATGGTGTGATACATCCAGCTGGAGCAATGCCTTCAGGTGTGTCAGTTCAGGGACTGAAGGAATTATCTCCTGCCACACGAGACACCTAAAAATGCCACAGACCCTTGGCTCTGTAATAGGTAATTCCATAAATACCTTGGATTTCTGTGAACCAGCCCAGAGCTCAGCAGGGTAAAACAACAAGCACCATGAAAGTTAGCAGTGGAAAAGCAAACACAGACCATTGTGGCACTCCATAAATCAGGAAATTCTGAGCCTAAAGCAATGGTGAGCTGAGGGAATGGGCTGGAGGA
>NW_024513539.1:0-421 GCF_017590135.1 Pyrgilauda ruficollis | reverse complement strand
ATTTTGATGGTCTTGGTACCCAAATTCAGTCAAAAACCAGCCCAGGAGGCATAAAAAATTAATTAAAATAATTAAATTTATTTTTGGTGGTCTTGGAACCCAAATTCAGTCAAAAACAGTGCCCAAAAGGAATAAAAAATGACCAAAAAAAATTGATTTATTTTGGTAGTTTTTGCACACAAATTTGGTCAAAAACGGCAGCCAGGAGGGATGAAAAATTAATTTGAAATTTTGATTTATTTTGGTGGTCTTGGAAGTCAAACCCCACCCAAATTCAACCAGAAAAAGCACCCGGGAGGGATAAAAAACGTGAAAAGAATTGGATTTACTTGAGATAGTCTTAAAACCCAAATTCAGTCAAAAACAGCGCAGGAGGGATTAAAAAACGACAAAAAAATTTGGTTTATTTTGATGGTCTTGG
>NW_024513538.1:0-421 GCF_017590135.1 Pyrgilauda ruficollis | reverse complement strand
CCCCTGAACCTGTACGAGCCAATGTTGCTTCACAGTTCCCTCTTTGCAGACAAATCCTAAACGTGTCTGCATCCAGGGCTGTCCCTACCATTCCTGGAGCTCTCCACCTCCTGCTTTTCCTGTTGCTTTCTGCAGCCAGCTGTACAAAACCCAAATGATGGGTTACAGAAATGATGGCTAAAATAAATATCTCCAGTTGAGGATTCTGCTCCCAGGTTCAGTAGTAAATGGTAATTATTAGTCAAAACACACAAGCTGCTTCATTTCCTTAGCACATCAGGCCACACTGGAGGTAAAGCATAACTTGGGAAATGGGTTGTGTATCTCATTCTGAACATAGGATGCCAAGGAAAATGCTGGAGCACACACAAACCATAACATCTGGGTTATCCTTTACCAGCAGAGAATCCCTAGCAGGTTT
>NW_024513537.1:0-421 GCF_017590135.1 Pyrgilauda ruficollis | reverse complement strand
GGAGCAGCCCCGGGAGCAGCCCCGGGACTGGCGGGCGTCGCGGCCGGGCCGCAGCCGCGTTCCGGGCCGGGACCACCGCCGCTATTACCACGAGCGCTGGCGCTCCGAGTACCTGATGGAGTTCAACGCGGCGCGGCACGGCATGCGCTGCCTGGTGTGCGGCAGCGCCCTGGCCACGCTCAAGCTCAGCACCATCAAGCGCCACATCCGCCAGAAGCACCCCTACTCCGGAGCCTGGGGGCCCCGCGAGAAGCAGCTGGTGCTGCGCTCCTGGGACGCCCACCTGGGACAGAGCCCCCGCCCCGAGGGACCCCCCGGCGGCGCCCACGGGACAGGTACGGGCGGGGCTGGGCGTGGGGAAGGTGGGGCACGGTGGCTTTAAGGGGTGTGGTGTCCCTTTAAATGGGGCCACACCCCTTTA
>NW_024513536.1:0-421 GCF_017590135.1 Pyrgilauda ruficollis | reverse complement strand
TGGGGGGCTCCTGGTAACACCTGGGGGTCACCTGGGGGGGGGGCTGGATGTCACATCAAAACCCCCAAATCACCCCAAGCCCCTCCCCCACAAGGAAAAATGGGGGGAAAAGGCAGAAAATGGGAAAAAGGCGGGAAAGGAGAGGGGGAAATGGACGGGGAAAAAAAGAGGGAAATGAAGGGAAAAATGAGAGGAAAATGGAGGAAAATGAGGGGAAAATTAGGGAAATGTGAGGAGAAAACGGAGGGAAAAATAAAATGGAAAATGGAGGGAAATATGAAGAAAACATGAGGGAAAAAAAACCGGAAAAATGAAGGGGAAAAATTCCGGAAATTTGAGGGGGAAAGGGCGGGAAATTTGAGGACAAAAAAAGGCCGAAACCTGAGGGGAAAACGCTCCCAGTTGGCTCCCAGTGCTCCCA
>NW_024513535.1:0-421 GCF_017590135.1 Pyrgilauda ruficollis | reverse complement strand
GCAGCAGCAGCTTTGCCCTGGCAGGGTTTGGTAGCCCCCTCAAAGCTGTGGGTGTTGTGCATCACTCATTGCAGCTGGGTGGTGTTTGGGCCAGAAGGCATTTCCAGCATTAAGCTGAAGGTCTGCACAGTTGGTTATTTCTCCAAAACCATGTTTCAGATGGATTCTAATTCTGCAAGGCTAAGATGGATGGTTACTCACAGAAGGAGAGGGGGATTTTACCATGAAGCTGTTTAATAGATGACCTCTGTGAAAATGAAGAGCTGTGTTCTCTGGGGCATCTCTTCCTGCGTACTGATGAAGACAAAGCAGGAGACAGGACATAGCTTTAATGTAAATAATAATTGCTCTGTTCCTGTGGACCCCTTAGCTCTGATGTTAATGCACAGATAGGGGACACCTCGAAATGCAGAAAGGTGCT
>NW_024513534.1:0-421 GCF_017590135.1 Pyrgilauda ruficollis | reverse complement strand
CTGGGGAGGGTTTTGGGGAGTACTGGGGTGAGGTTTTGGGGGATTCTGGGGATCTAGGGTGGTTTTAGGGAGTTCTGGGTTAGGGTTTTGGGGGTCTAGCGAGGGTTTTGGGGTAGGTTTGGGATTTTGGGGAGGGTTCTGAGGTTCTGGGGAGGGTTTTTGGTAGGTTTTGGGGGTTCTGGGGTGTGTTTGGGGGTTCCGGGGAGGGTTTTGGGTGGGTTTTGGGGGTTCTGGGGTACCTCGAACTCCCGGATGTAGGGCGCGATGCCGCTGTAGGGTTGGTTGTGGTGCTTCTCGTGGGGTAACTTCTCCAGGGGGGGCAGGTAAGGGATGGGGTCCCGGGGGGCAAAGAGGGCCAAAAGGTTGGGGGGCAGGAACTGCGTCATCCTGGGGGGCTCTGGGGGGGGGGGCACAGGCTGGG
>NW_024513533.1:0-421 GCF_017590135.1 Pyrgilauda ruficollis | reverse complement strand
TCCCCAAATTTCCCCCCAAAATTCCCTTTTAAAACCCCCAAATTCCATCTTTTCCCAAAATCCCCAATATTTTCCCCCCAAAATTCCCATTTTTTTCCCATAATCCTGGTTTTTCTCCCCAAAATTTCTATTTTTTTCTCAAAATCCCCAATTTTCTCCCTAGATTCCTCAATTCTTTTCACCAAAATCCCATTTTTTCTGTCCGAAATTCCCCATTTTTTTTCCCCAAAATCCCTGTTCTTCCCTCCAAATCGCGTTTTTCCCAAAATCCCCATTTTTTTCCCAAAATCCCTGTTTCTCCCCCAAAATCTCATTTTTCCCAAAATCCCCATTTTCCCCCCTCAAAATCCCCAACTTCCCCCCAAAATCCCAATTCTTTTCCCCAAAACCCCCGTTTTCCCCCCAAATCCCGTTTCCCCAA
>NW_024513532.1:0-7117 GCF_017590135.1 Pyrgilauda ruficollis | reverse complement strand
CTATGGGCACAGCATGGGTTGATGACAATGATTTCAGATAGGGCTTGACCCACTTAGCTGGAATCCAATGAATGCCTTTATCTGTAAGTAAGCACATATAACCTCTGCCTATTAATTTTGCTGTAGCAGGTCCTTCCCACATCCCTGTTTCTGGGCTTTTGAACATGACCTGAATTTCTCACTTGGATTATGTATACGGGCATGATGCACAAAAATAGGTGGATCATCCCTATCTCCTGTTGTTCTAAGGTAATTAAGCACAAAAATGGCTTTAGCTGTTTTGTCCTTAGGGGATAATCCTGTAGTTCTGTCTTTCTGTTTTTGCATCATGCCCTTGAACGTCTGATGAGCATGCTCAATAATTGCCTGACAGTAGGATTGTGAGGAATACCAGTGTCATGTTGAATACCCCATAAATTACAAAAACATTTGAATCATAGGGAACAGTAGGCTGGAGCATTGCCAGTCTTAATTGCTAAGGGGACACCTAATATGGCAAAACAATTGTACAAATGTTTTTCAACATGATGTGCTGTCTCACCTGTTAAGGGAGTAGCCCACACAACACAAGAGTAGGTGTCAATGCAAACAGGTACAAACTTTTTCTGACCAAATTCTGCTACATGAGTTACATCCATCTGCCATAATTGCAAGGGTTGAATACCTCTAGGGTTGACACCAGTGCCTAAACCAATGCCATCTCGTTGACAGTCAGGACAGGATGCTAGAGACACATGAACAGTATAAACTAATTAAAAAATAGCCTTTTTGGGTAATAAATTTGGCTTCACTAGATCATATTGATCATGGTGGGATGTCCCATTCCTGATCCTCTGCACCACAGATTACGTATAAGGACATGATGCACAAGAATAGGTGGATCATCCCTATCTCCTGTTGTTCTAAAGTAATTAAGCACAAAAATGGTTTTAGCTGTTTTTTCCTCAGGGGATAATCCTGTGGTTCCTCCTTTTTATTTTTGTAGCATGCCCTTGAACGTCTGATGAGCATGCTCAATAATTGCCTGACAGTAGGATTGTGAGGAATACCAGTGTCATGTTGAATACCCCATAAATTACAAAAACATTTGAATCATAGGGAACAGTAGGCTGGAGCATTGCCAGTCTTAATTGCTAAGGGGACACCTAATATGGCAAAACAATTGTACAAATGTTTTTCAACATGATGTGCTGTCTCACCTGTTAAGGGAGTAGCCCACACAACACAAGAGTAGGTGTCAATGCAAACAGGTACAAACTTTTTCTGACCAAATTCTGCTACATGAGTTACATCCATCTGCCATAATTGCAAGGGTTGAATACCTCTAGGGTTGACACCAGTGCCTAAACCAATGCCATCTCGTTGACAGTCAGGACAGGATCGCACAATACCAGCAGCATCAGTAAGGCGAATACCAAATTGTTTAACTAACATTTTTGCAGATTGATGAAAAAAGGCGTGGGAATTTTTAGCTTGCTGAAATTTATCAGACGCTGGCATTGGCCAGACAGCGGTTACCAACCGATCAGCTTGAGTGTTACCTTCAGACAGACCAGGGAGATTTTGATAACTTTGAACATGAGTAATAAAATATTCCTGCCATCGTTGATTTAAGTTTTTTAGCAATTGGCTTAAAAGGGAATACAGATGTTTATTACTGACTTCCTTAAGTACTGCTCTTTCAAGGCAGTGGACACAGCCAACTACATAAAGTGAATCCGAAACTATGTTAATGGCCTCATTGTTCCGATTTTCAAAAACCCAAATAACAGCCTTTAGTTCTAATGTCTGCAGCATATCTTTTACCTCTCCAAAAATGACATGCTTTTTCCATACTTTATCTTGCTGCCACGTGCAGGCAGCCTTTTTGAGCCTTTTACCTGCATCTGTAAACACCGTCAGCCCAGATACTGGACAGTCAGATCTCCGGGGTCTGTCCTCCAGATGCTGATGCTCCATTAAAGATAACAACCGCTGTCATGGATAAGTATTGTGAATTTTACCATCATAATCAGCCAAAGCTATCTGTAAAGGAACAGAATACTTGATTCCCCATTCAAGACACCAGTTAACCAATGGTAGTACAATTGCATATGGTTCATGTCCCCAGAGTTCCAATATTCTCCCTCTGCCCTTCATAATCAAGTGAGGAAAAAGTTCCAATAGAGTGGTAATAGTTCTAGACTGTTTTACAGGTAAAAATACCCATTCCAAAATAACTAAGGGATTAGCCCGAGTTTTTATCCACTGAAAAATTAAGGTGAAAGGATGCTTGGAATAATGGTCACCCTCTTTGCTGTGATTGACGATCATCAATTGAACTGGAATATCCTCGATCATGCCATGTTCACGCGTTGTAGCAACCTTTGTGGTTATGTGATCCAAGGCCTGCTGTTGTCTCTTATCCAGGGTCCAACATTCATCTGCCCGAGACGAAGTACCTAGTAACTGTATTAATGGTTCAAGTTCTTCGTTAGTTATCCCACAAATAGTTCTAATCCATTGAATATCCCCCACTAATTTCTGGACATCATGTACAGTTTTAATTTCAGTGGTGATGGTGAGTTTCTGTGGTTTCACTAAAGACTGATTGATCTGCCACCCGAGATATTTCCAAGGAGCTGAATGTTGCACCTTATCAGGGGCAATTTTTAATCCCCTTTCCTCTAGCAAAGCTGTCATGGTTTTTAAAACAGTTACAGAGTCCAATTGTTTTCCAGCCACTAAGATATCATCCATATAGTCATAGATGATATATTCAGGGAATTGTTGCCAAACAGGCTTTAATGCCCAAGCTACATAAATTTGACACACAGAAGGCGAGTTATGCATCCCTTGGGGCAAATAAGCCCATTCATATCTTTTCTAGGGTTCTGCTTTATTGATAGATGGAACAGAGAATGCAAAATGACTAGTATCATCTGGATGCAAGGGAATAGTGAAAAAACAATCCTTGAGATCAATGATCAACAGATTCCATGACTCAGGTATCATAGTAGGAGATGGAAGACCAGGTTGCAAGGCACCCATACTTAGCATTACTGCATCAATGGCACGTAAACCATTTCCCATTCTTTTTCGGGATGGCAAAAATTAGAGTGTTCCAAGGGCTCGTAGATGGCTTTATATGTCCTGCTTCAAGCTGTTCTTGCACTAATTGTTGGATTATTAGCAGCTTTTCTTTTGACAGTGGCCACTGATCAATGCACACAGGTGTATCAGTGGTCCAGCTAATTTTGAGGATTGGCTATCCTCCAGTGGCCGCTGCTAAAAAGGCTGTGTAACGATGGTTGCTTTTAGCTGGCTTAGTAGATCTCTTCCAAGGGGACCTAATAAATTGCCTGGAGTTTGCATGACATAGGGTCTTGTAGATACACTCACTCCATCTGGGAAAGGAAAAGCAATCACTTCTCTGCATAATGAGTTGCCTGAGTTCCTCCAATTCCTGCAATACCTAAGGTAGGATTTCTCAATGCCCAATTCTTAGGCCATATTGTGTTTGAAATGATGGTTACATCTGCTCCAGTGTCAATTGTGAGTTTCCTTGTAATAGAGTCACCATTAGGATGTGTGGAGGTTACCTGTTTTTCTGGTTTACCTCTTGTGATGTCCATGGCCCAATATACTTCTGGTTTACCTGTGGAGCTAAAACTTCCCGTTCCCTACTCCTTGAAGCCTGTACAGGGGACACAAGACTTAAAAGAGACAAGTTTAGCAATTCGTGAACCTTTGGGAATAGATACAGGAGGGAAAAATGTCCAAACCATGATTTTAATAACCCCTTGATAGTCTACATCAATAACCTCAGGAATTATATCCAATCCCTTTTTGCTAGCAGATGATCTCCCTAACAGAAAAGCACTAAGCCCATTCCCCAAGGGTCCTTTCACATTAGTATCTATCAGGTGTACAGCAGAGTCCGTGATGGTAATGTCTACTGCAGTTTCCATGTCCGCTCTGGCACTGCCAGAAGTTGATGATCTGAGTGAGTAAAGTCCTCCTCCTCCTTCACTGGAGGCTGAGCTATCCCTGGGCTTGTGTCGTTGCGAGGGGGGACACGCTCCGAAAAGCGTTTCCCTGGAAAGAACATTCTTTAGTATTGTGGTTATCTTTTTTTGCAGATGGAACAAAACTTTTTCATTGTTGCTAAGCGACACTGACTCCGAGCATGTCCAGTCTTACTGCACCCAAAGCACTTAATGTTCTTCCTTTCTGCTTTCTTTTGCAGTTTGGAAATCAGTGGTTTTACTGCATCCTGTACTGCAGCTTTTTGTGTTTCTGTAGTTCTAGCCATCAGCTCCAACATTTCTGTGACATCAGCTCCCTTCTTTAAAGTACCCAAAATCTGCTGAGTTTTATCATTAGCATTGTCAAAAGCCAGCATATTAAACAATTGTACATTTGTGTCTGATTCCAAATCAGGATGATCATAGATAGCTTCATGTAATCAATCTACAAATTTATCAAAGTCCTCATTTGTTCCTTGACGAATTTGTGTGAAAGACTTAGTGTGTAACCCATCTGGAAGTGACAGGATGGCATTATATGCTAGTTGTTGGCTCATCTGTAAGACTATATCAGTGCTCCTAGTTTGAGCAGTGGCAGTAGCCCAGAGTCCCTTGCAAGGAACTGTTGTGCTGTTACACCATAAGAGAGTCACCCTGCTCTCAAGGCCTTGCTGCTTCCTGGGCACATCTCGCCTCCCAGCTTTTATGGAACATTACTTGCTGATGGGGTGGCATTATAAGCCTTATCAGGATGTGAACATCAGCTGGAATTAATGTGTTAGATGTGAAAACATACTGCAGAAGTGACTGAGCAAGTTGGGATTTTATACTAAATTGTGATATTGCCACTTTCAATTTCTCCAGAATTTTCCAATTAAAAGGTTCCCAAGCTCTGCCGGTAGCATTAGTAACTACAGGGAAAGCCTCAATGTTGTTTGTGAGGAAAACCCCTTCCACAATAGCTTCTGTAATAACTCCCTTCCACTTTCGTTTCTGAGCTGCCTCTATTTCTGGATCACATTCCAGTGTTTTGTTTGACTGGCCCTGACTCTGTCTCAGAAACAGAGTGAGAGGGCATAAATCTCCTTCCTGAATGCTTATTTGAATCTACTATCATTGGCTGTTCCATTTTCTCAAAAGAATAGTCTTTTTTTGGGACAACTGCATCTTTTTGTTGAATCACTAATTTTTGCAAATTGTCCACTAAGGATTTCAAATCCTCCTCGATAGAAGCATGACTCATGACAACATCTCCTTCCTTATCCTTTTTAGTCTCAGCATGTTTTGCTTCTAAGTTACTGTTATCAACAGTTCCTTCGCTCTGAGTACAATTGTCTTTTGTTTGACAGCCTAATCCTCATAAAGAGGCAGCAGCTTCCGCATTCTCACTTAGCACAGTGCCTGTCTTTCAAAGGCAGGAACCCATGTGAGTCATTGGAGTTTCCTGAAAGGAAGAAACCCCAAGGACAGAAACCACCATTTCTAGAGCACTGGCAGGGCAAGAATCCCACCAAGATGAAGACATCACAATAAACAGATGAGTGGGGTTCTGCGCCACATTTGCCTGTATGGCAAGGTCCTACACCTGATGGTTGAGGAGCAGGTGGTCCCATCATTCTACTTTCTGGGTCTTTCTAGGAACAAAATGAATCCTCACTGAGCCTGTGAAGCTGTGAGCATGGAAAGCCATGGTTCACTATTCTTTGCTTTTTTTTTTTCCTGTGGACAGCATCCATCCAGGCACCAGTCATCAACTCATTGAAGAAGAAGAAGAGGAAGTAGGAGATGAGAATGTAACAATCATGTCCAGATGTTATCTTCATAACCAATTTAGAGTAGGATTGTAGAGTAGGATTGTTGAGGAGTTTTGTAGAATACGATTATAGATTAGGATTGGAATGAAATTTGTGGACTGCGTGAGGGGATATCTAAGGTCATAGAGAACAGTTGTTGAACTGGAATTACTGGAGTTACTGGAAATGCCTGAGGCTTTTCCTCTGACTCAGCCAGTGCAGCACAAGTGGCAGCAGTTGCCTTTCTCGCTGCCTTCAAAGCTTGCAATACGTCTATAATAATTTTCCACAAAGTAGCACACTTAGACACCTCTTTTGCCTCACTACCACCAGATGAAATAGAATCCCATATCATATGCCCCACAGCTTCCCATGTCAGAATTTCAAAAGCAACCTGTGCCCCTGCTATGAGATTATGGTCCCAAGCCCAGTGTATTAGTCTTTTCAAAATGGAAGCATCATATTTTTGTTCTCTCTTAGAGAGGATACATTGGAGGAGTTTCTGGACACCTTCCTGTTCACGTTCAGACCCCATCTCCACCCAGCCGCTCACCTTGATCAAGGCGAGATTCAAGTTGTCTGCAATTGAAGCTCCAGTCTGCAACCTTTTCCTCTCACTGGGGCAGTGAGGATAATTTCGAGAGGCTTCTCCGCTCCTCGAAGGCTGGCTCTGGTCTTCTGCACAGCAGCCAAATTGCCGACCTCGAGTCCATATTGTGCTTCACGCTGGGGCTGCCTGCATTCTCCACCAGAAAACGCGGAGCAGAGGATCAGTAATGGGACATCACACCATGATCAATATGATCAAGTGAAGCCAAATTTATTACACCAAAAAAGCTATATTTATAATAAATTTATACTGTTCACGCATCTCTAGCTAACACATGATTGGTTAATCCTAGCTGTTCACCTGTCCAAAACAGAATGCTGATAGGATAGTCTGATTTTTCACATGTTTTGCTGTGGTCGTCTGGCCCACCCTTTGCTTCTTTTTTCTCACTTTCTCAAAGTTGCTGAGTCTTGCTGAGTCTTGATGGCTATTCTTCTTGTATCTTTCTCAAGGATCTACCAACCCCGTTTCTGAATATGTCCATTATCCATTGTCCATTATCCATTGTTACCAGCAGGCTGGATTGTGCATCGGCTGAATATGACCATTGTTTTGCAAAAACTCCCAACCTGCAAAAAATTCTCAACAGCCTCAGTAGACACCCCACAGCTGCGGCAGCCCAAGTTCCTCCTGGCTTGGCTGCGTGACTTCCTGAGCTGATGCCTGCAGACAGACGAGGCGCAGCGCTGGTCTGCCAAGGAGCTCCT
>NW_024513531.1:0-421 GCF_017590135.1 Pyrgilauda ruficollis | reverse complement strand
GTAGTGGCTAGTATTTTATTTGCACACGTTACTGATGCTAGTTCTTAACTGCTGTGCAGAAAGATCTGTAAACTATTTTCACAGGGGGACACTCCTGAATTACTTCACTTGTCTCTGAACAAGAGAACTAAGCTGGCACTCCATTTCTCAGGTCTTGCTGTGCTAGACCCCAAACACATTTCCTTAAAATGCGTTTTACTTTAAACCAAAGCACTTCATTACTTTATGATGTAATCCATTGTTCTTAATGTTCAGGATGTTGTTTTATAACCATAAGAACATATTCCAGTAAGCAGGTATAACATCTGTCTTAGTAGTATACCTCACTTTGCTTTGGTTCATAGATCAGAACATCTGCAAGAAATGTAATTTACAATCAATATGTGGGCTGGGGTAATGGGCCACAGGTTTGGGAATCTTT
>NW_024513530.1:0-421 GCF_017590135.1 Pyrgilauda ruficollis | reverse complement strand
ATTATACACATTATATATATGTATATATGTGTGTATATGTATGTGTATATAGATATATATGTGTGTGTGTATATATATGTAAAATGTAATATATATTATCCAATTATACACATAGATACATATTATAATTACATATCTATATACATATATACATATATACATATATATAATATTATGTATTATATATATTATATATAGATACACATTATTATACATATTATTGTATGTATATATGCATATTATTACATTTTATAGATATATATGTGTATGTATATGTGTATATATAGATAATATAGATATTTTTGTGAATATATATGTAATATATATAATACAATTATACATATATACATATTATAATTATATATCTATATACATATATACTAATTCTATTCTAATAGAATATATTATATATATTATATAT
>NW_024513529.1:0-421 GCF_017590135.1 Pyrgilauda ruficollis | reverse complement strand
TTTTTTTTTTTTTTCACAAATCTGTCCTTAAAATGAAGGACATTTATGTGTACAATTTTCTTGAGAACTGGTTCATATGATGAAGTGCATTAGTATGTGTAAAAGGAAAAAAATCCCAAAATTTACTTACGTTTATTAAAATAGAAAAATATGTCTGAGTCAGGGCCATAATTAAAAAGATTCATTGTTCAGGACTCTAACCTAGCTGTAGTTACCGTGGCAGTCAGAATTAGAAGTGGAATTTGTGGGTCTGACACTGATCTCATGTTATCTCACTGTTAAGTGTTCAATTGTTCAATGATGTGTGTGGTGTTTAGGGAGTATGATCCGTATCAAAGCCACTGTGAAGACTGCAGTATTAAAGAAGGAATTTCAAATATCTCTTTAGAACATTTTCCTAAGGTTTAACCACTGAGATTTG
>NW_024513528.1:0-421 GCF_017590135.1 Pyrgilauda ruficollis | reverse complement strand
CACAACCCAAGAGGGTTTTTACATAAGTATAATATTACTCTGACACCTAGAGCATCCATTGGTGGGTGAGAAACTTGTTACACTGAGGTCATATGAAAACAGAGCACAAGGATGATCCTGTAATTCCAAGAGCTTTTTCTCTAAAAGATTTTTAATTGAACAGACATATGCAGATATATGTTCAATTCCTATTCCTTCTTCAGCTTCTTTTCAGAGATCTAATAATTGTAGCTACTAAAGCAATTCATCAAATGCAAGAGAATGTATCTCAGAGTAATCATTGCCAATATACATTTCTTTAAAATTATATATATACATATTCATCAGTCTCAATGTTTAACAAGGAATAGCCAAGTGCTTACATAGTAGTCTTACACTCCATTTTCCCAACTGTGGTTTCCCACTAAATACCTTAAAAAAA
>NW_024513527.1:0-421 GCF_017590135.1 Pyrgilauda ruficollis | reverse complement strand
TTTTGGGGAGGTTTTGGGGAGTTTTGGAGGATTTTTTGTGAGTTTTGGGGGTTTTTTTAGGGGGTTTTGGGGGGATGTTTTGGGGGGTTTTTTGGGAATTTTGGGGTGTTTTTGGGAATGTTGGGAATTTTTGGGGGATTTGGGAGATTTTGGGGATTTTTTGGGAATTTTGGGGGAGTTTTGGGGAGGTTTGGAGCGTTTTTTGTGAGTTTTGGAGGTATTTTTAGGGGGTTTTGGGGGAATGTTTTGGGGGTGTTTTTGGGAACTTTGGGGATTTTGGGGGGAATTTTGGGGATTTTTTGGGAGGTTTGGAGGGGGTGTTGGGAGTTTTTTTGGGGATTTTTTGGAAGTTTTTAGGAGTTTTCAGGATGTTTTGGGAGTTTTGTGGGGACGTTTTGGGGGTTTTTTGGGAACTTTGGGG
>NW_024513526.1:0-421 GCF_017590135.1 Pyrgilauda ruficollis | reverse complement strand
CCAGATCCCCAGAGGGGCTGAGACCCCTCCCCAAAATCCCAGAGGGGTGAGACCCCAAAATCCCAACGGGATGAGACCCCTCCCCAAAATACCAGAGGATTGAGACCCCTCCCCAAAATCCCACCGGGCTGAGACCCCAAATCCCCAGAGGGACCGAGACCCCTTCCCAAAATACCAGAAGGGCTGAGACCCCTCCCCAAATCCCAACGGGGCTGCCCAGGGCCTCCCAGTCCATCCCAGTTAAGCCCCAGCCCATTCCCAGTGCTCCCAGTTACCTCCCGGCTGTCCCAGTTCACGTCCCAGTCCCCCCCCCAGGCCATTCCCAGTGCTCCCAGTTCACCCCCCGTTCATTCCCATTCCCAGTCCCTCCCAGTTCCCTCAGTTGCCTGCTGGCTGTCCCAGTCCACATCCAGTCCCCCCC
>NW_024513525.1:0-421 GCF_017590135.1 Pyrgilauda ruficollis | reverse complement strand
AGATAGATAGATAGATAGATTTCTCCCTCATATAACAGAGCTGCCTGGCCTCTGGGTAAATATAGGGAAACCTGTGGGTTCCAGTAGCAACATAGTGTTACACAAAAATGCCATTAAAAAGACCAGGACTTCCCTACTCGATTACTGCAGAAGGATTTGTTTTGCAAGGGACTGTCAGACCAGTAACTTGTGTGAGGAAAAGCAGGTATAGTTATTTGGGTTCCTTTCAAACTCGTAATTATGTCCTAATTGTAAGTGCTGAATGCTTTTTTGAATTGTCCATAAATTGCATTACTCCAGCATTAAGATTAATTTTGATGTTAGTGAATAGCTCTGCTTAGTGGAGGTCATTGAGTTACACCACGAGAAATCTCATTTTAAGGGAAGGAAAGGAGACCTTGGGACTGGAACAAAAGGTCCC
>NW_024513524.1:0-421 GCF_017590135.1 Pyrgilauda ruficollis | reverse complement strand
TGGAAATATTTATTAAAAGTTGTAAATGATCGTGTGTTCTCCTTTGCATGACAAGATTTGGCAGCTGGACAGTAATATTGCACTGAAGGATATTAGACTCTGCCCTTAATTCTTGTTAGTCTTTTTTTCTTCTTTATCAAACTACAGAATAAATTACATCTTGATAGTAGGATTGTGTTTGAAATGACAGGACAGGAATCAGATGCTAGACTTCAACTGTAGATGAGTGTGAATCTTGAGTCATCTTAAACTTTCCTATTCCGCATATCCAATAAACATTCTAGAAGCTTGGGAATTAATATAAAAATATGAAATTGTATCTTGCTCTAACAGGGTACAGGATTAACTTGCACTGGATACTTAAATTGTATTTATTAAAATTTAATTGCCAGTAGAATTTTGAGCTATGGATTTTTTTTTT
>NW_024513523.1:0-421 GCF_017590135.1 Pyrgilauda ruficollis | reverse complement strand
CTCTGGGGGACCCCCTTTCCCTGCCCCGAGGCGGGGTCCCCGTTCCGCTTGTGCGTCACCTCCCCGTGCCCGGATCGGGGTCACCGGCCCTGCGCTGGGTCACCCCGTCCTGCACCGGGGCCCCCGACCCCCTTTTGGGCCCCCCAGCCCCATATTGGGGTCCCCGACCCCCTTTTGGGGTCCTCAGCCCCACATTGGGGTTCCCGACCCCACACCGGCATCCCCAACCCCACACTGGGGTCTCTGACTCCCTTTTTGGGGTCCCCAGCCCCACACCGGGATCCCCAACCACCTTTTGGGCCCCCCAGCCCCATATTGGGGTCCCTGACCCCCTTTTTGGGCTCCCCACCCCCACATTGAGATTCCCGACCCCTTTTTGGGATCCCTGACCCCATTTTGGGGTCCCCAACCTCCTTTTGGG
>NW_024513522.1:0-421 GCF_017590135.1 Pyrgilauda ruficollis | reverse complement strand
GGGCTGAGCGCGGTGCCCGCTCCAGAGGGAATTCCCGCGGGATGCGCAGCTTGCGCGGCCGAAGCGCCTCTGGCTGCGGGCTGGCAGCGCAGCGCGGTGCGGGGGATCCGCACCGCTGTGCGGGGCCGAGGTCCTCACCCACCCGAGGTCCCCATCCACGGGTGGGGGCTCTCCGTAGCGAAGTTTTTATTCCAGATAAACCGGGGGGTAGCGGGGGGGGATGAAAGGGGGCCCCTGCGTCAGCTCAACTTTTGTCATGTATCACTTTTCCTCTTGAAAGGTGTTATAACAGCAATTCAATTACAATAAATAGTGTACATCATCCTCACAGCTGGAAAATTCTGTAACTAACTGTGACCAAACGTTGTAAAGGAATATAGCTTAACCAGTATTACTTTTCTTTTTTTCTCTTTTTTTTTTT
>NW_024513521.1:0-5406 GCF_017590135.1 Pyrgilauda ruficollis | reverse complement strand
GTCTCTTCCCGACTCTCTCTCCTCCTCTCACGCTGTATTCACACCCTCCGCCCATGTGTGCAGCCCTCGCCCCGCCTGTGCCCTGTCTCGCTCCGTGATTCGAGCGGATCGCCGCGGCTCAACTTCCGGATCCTGCGCCATCGCCGCGCGTCTCCTGCGCCTGCCTACGGGTGCCGCCTGGAGCTCTGCAGCTGCCCCTAGCTTACTGCCCGCGTCTGATGTGGACGCTCCGGTTCACGCGCCTTTCCCGGACGTCCCGTGCATCTCGCCCCCCACGCGCATCTTTGGCACGGCGCCGGCTGAGGCCGCTGCCGTCACCGGTGCTGCGCTCGCGAAACTCATGCGCTTTTTCGCGTTCCCCACTGCTCCCATGCCCTCTCCGCTATCCGCGGCCGCTTCCGCGTTGCCGCGCTCGCTGCTCACATCCACAGTGGTGTGCTGAGATCCCACAGAATTTCAAGCCCAAATATGGGCTTAAAAGACGCGGTTATGATGGATGAGCCCCTCCCGCCCAAAACCGATTCCACTGTCCAACAAACCAGCCAGGGGAAGGGGCCTAATTTATTCCTACAGTAGCACTACACGGGTACAATCGATCTGGCTTTGCTCGCAAATATATGTACAATATCTACAGAGGCAATAAGAACTTGGGATGCCAGGGCCCTGGCAGTCTTCTCCAGCCTCGTTTTGGAGAGACCAAGGGCTGAAAGCAGCTCAGAGTTCTTAAGGTACCATTTGCACGGGCCCCCATGGGGAAGCCAACATATTCAATGTCCACCGCATTAGTTAGCTGTTGTATTTGCAGGTGAAGGTGCTGATATTTTTTAGCCTTCTCTGCAGCAGCTTCCCTCAATGAGGAGTTACTGTGCTCATATCTGACCGTAACGTCAACCACAATCGCCTTGGAATCCTTTCCAAGGATGAAATCTAGCTTAAACAATTCATTGACCTCATCTCGCAAGTGTGGCTCCTGAAAGACCGTCCAATCCACTTTCTTAGCTTCACAGCTAAGAATTTCACAGGTGGCGTTATGTCTTTTAATCCTGGCATTCTGCGTGATTGGACAGGTCCCGACAATGTGAGCAAGTTTCGAATCTATCAGCACAATGCCAGCATGATTGAACATTATTCTCATGCCTACTCCTTGCCAGGAATTCTCTTGTCGGGTAGACATTGGCTCTGAACTGTAGGGCCGTAATAAGTTTTCGGTGAGGTGTGCCCCTGTAATGCCTAATCCAGGCATTACTGATGTCATCATTCTCAAAATTCCCGATACCACGTCCCTGGGCAATCAGATGTATCCATTTCTGGAATTCTACTTTCCGCCAATTACACGGTTTTGGATAGCGGACCTTGGGACTAGGTACCTCCCATTCTGACTGGCTTTCATCACCACCACCTTCTATCCTTGGTATAGGCTCCCAAATCAGTGGGATGGACTCTTTTCTTCCACCAGCTCTTATCCACAACTTTTCAAGTAACAATTCCAGATGTTCCTCCCTTAAGAAACCCACCAGAGCCGCATCAGAAGAGTGCGCTAATCTATGAAGTCTTCTCGCTTGTGTGCTTGGAATGAGCGCCGCCAACTTGTTAATACCCAGACCTCCATCTTTAAAACTCGAATACAAGATCACATCACATGTACTCAGTGGAAGATGTAGCCACTCCTTAACCGCCTTACGAATCAGCAAGTCAAGGGACTCCAGAAGACCCACGCTCACCTCGGTATGGTCAGCCAAGTATACTAGTCTCTGGATGGTATAGGTTCTAAGTATCTCGACTTTCTGAAGAGGTTTGAGGGGTGAACTTCCAATCCGATGTAGCCAATCCATGAGCTTCTCTGACAAACCCGAGTCTGCAAAGCCAGTCCAGGGGTCCACCCATGTCTCTTTCCCAAAGAACTATATCTGCTCCTACAATGAATGGTCTTATGGTGGCAACACAACCTTCAAGTCCCTCAAATGTGACTGAGTGCAAGCTACGAAAGCTTTCACAGTGACCACCAATACCTGCCAGTTGATCCAGCGTAGGCACCATGGTCCGGTCCTGTGGCCATTTCGATTTCGGTATCAGAGTGACGTCTGCTCCGGTATCTGTCAGGCCAGTGAGGGTGATGGCTTTCCCGAGGTGCTTCAGGACACAGGTGACTTGAGGCTGCCCGCAGCTGATGTGCCTGGTCTATGCGATGAGAGATGTGTTGTTCTGTGACTCTGGTAGGAGAAAAGCTTGTGCTATGGTTAGTCCTTTGAGTAAAAAGCATGGAGGGTCTGGACATAAAGCCAGCACTGTGATTTCCTGTGAACAAGTGACAGATAACACAGTGGGAATGATATAGAAACCTTCTGCATGGGATCTGTTCACTCCCACTATGAGGAACTGATGTGGTTGTGGTTCAGGTCCCAGCTGTCCTGTGGATACTGTGTGAGCAATGGCATTGGTTAGCACCGCTGGCTGGGCTGTAGACAGCTCCAATCTGGTATCTGGGGACATTGTGCTTGGTAGTCCTGCAACGATTTGCTGCAGTTCTGAACTTGGTGGTCTGTGGTGGTCTGTGGCCTCTGATGCAGTGGTTCTTGTGTCATGGCACGCCACTGAGCCGTGCTCGGCTGCATGTTTCCCAGCAGATGGCATGGACAACCCTGTACTGGGTGAAAACTGTTGGCATTTTGACAGAGACCTCTGTATCCACTGTTTCTTGGTAGTGGCCTTCTGCGGATCCTAGGACATCCCCTTTTAAAATCACCTCTCTGACCACACGAATCCACGTGTCCCTTGGAATCTATTGGTTTTCAATTGCCCCTTTAAATGCAGCTAGTGCCTCTGCTAGGGTTTGTGTCTGCATTTCTACAGCTTTTTCTGGCTGCTTTAGGGTGTTTTTCTGAGCTGTTGTGATGGCATTAGCCAGCACCTCTGCCTGCATGGCTGCTGCATGCTCAGGGGTGCCCAGGCGATTGCAAGAATCCACTAGATGTGCTAGGGTAGACTCAGGATCTTGTGGCAATGTATGTAATATTTTTTTGCAGCATGGATTTGAATTAGGTATTGCAAGCCCTTTTAATAACTCTTATCTGGCATGATCTATTGGAATCTGCTTATCTATTGCCATCTTTAAATGGCCGAAAAGCTTAATGTAAGGCTTATCCATCCCCTGTTTTATTTCTGTGAATCTTCTTTGACATCCTGTAGTATCTGTCCAGTGTTCTTGCTTGTGCCTGTGGGTCTGTATGAGCCTCTTCACCTGAGAGCTGATCTAGAGTTAGATTTGTAGTGGCTGGAGTTCCTGCATAACCTCTTAAAAGGTCATTTAATAAGTGTTTCCATGCCAGTTCCCACAGACAATATTCTGTCGACATCCTGTAGTATCTGTCCAGTGTTCTTGCTTGTGCCTGTGGGTCTGTATGAGCCTCTTCACCTGAGAGCTGATCTAGAGTTAGATTTGTAGTGGCTGGAGTTCCTGCATAACCTCTTAAAAGGTCATTTAATAAATGTTTCCATGCCAGTTCCCACAGAGAATATTCTGTTGGAGATAGCAGGGATGCACACAGCTGCTTTAAATCATGAGGAGTGAATACATTTGCTGCAGAGGTGGCTTGTAAGGTACCTCTGAAATATGCAAAATCTCTGCCATACAAACCAGAGGCTTTGCAAATCTCTTTTAACTCTGCAAAGTTTATCTGTTGCCACTGTGGTCGGGGTATAACACCTGCAGTGTACCTCACAGGAAAGACTTTAAGCTTTGATGTGATTTCCCACTCTCCTTCTTGAACGGCATCCTTTCTTACCCTCTGCCAGGTATCTGTGTCTCCTTGTGTATTAAACACTTCCTCAGATTTTTGGGAATTACACTGTGGAGGAATAACTTGTTTTTTGTTTCGGCAGTTCTCCCGATATGGGCGCTGGCATTTTGGATGGGGTCACTTCATCCGGTTCCCACGCTCAGCAGGGAGGTGACGTGTTGTCCGGGGGTGTGGGCAGGGAGCAGGGGCGGGGAGACCACCTGGGCTCGGCCCACAAAAGAGCTGTGTCCCTCATCTGATGGACAGGAGCTCAGTGACGAGTCACTGAGGGAATTCTGAGAACCCGAGGAGAAGGGTGGACCTCGCCCACGAAGGGCGAAGCTGCCCTCGTGGCCATCATGGTTCCTGCCATTGTTCTCAGAGAGGATACACTCGGCTTGGCTTTTTTCAATTTTACTACCAAAATTCACCGATTTTGTGCTTTGGAGGCTACTTTGAGAGAAAACTGAGAGGACTTCTCTGGGGTAGGGGATCTTGGAGAAGTGGTTTTCAGACGAGCCTGGCCAGGGCTCGTCTGTTCCCCTCTCTTCGAGGATGGGCGTGGGGGGGCGACTGGCCTGGCCACCTCCCTCCTGCTCCCCTGGGGTTTCTGGTTTTTGGATCGGGTGGGGGAAAGCTTCAGGATCCCCCCAGACCTTCTCTCTCTCCTCCCCTCCTGGTCCTGCTGCTGCTGGCTGCATTCTGCCCTGTCTCTGCTCTTTGCCGGTTTTTGGGTATTTCTCACTTGCTTTTCACTTTCCATTGTTACAGATTTTAACACTGTCCTGAATATTGGCTGCAGCTTCAAGCTGTGGTGGAGTCACTTCATTCAATGCACGGTAGTCCACAGTCAATCTCCATTCTCCGTCAGATTTATGCACAGGCCAAATGGGGCTCTTGAAGGGTGAGTGGGTTTTACTGACCAGCCCTTGGCTGTCCAGCTCACAGATCATTTTGTGGATGGGGATCACGGTATCTTGACTTGTTTGGTACTGTCAGCAGTGCACTGTTGAGGTGGCCATTGGCACTCGTTGCTCTTCCACCTTCAGGAGTTCTACTGCAGATGGGTTTTCTGATAGTCCAGGCAAGGTGTTCAGTTGCTTGATGCCCTCTGTCTCTACAGCAGCTATTCCAAATGTCCATCTGAGTCCCTCTGGGTCTTTGAAATACCCACTTCGGAGATAATCTATGCCCAAAATACATGGGGCCTCTGGGCCAGTCACAATAGGGTGTTTCTTCCACTCATTTCCAGTCAGGCTCAACTCAGCTTCCACCAAAGTGAAATCCTGTGATCCCCCTGTCACACCAGCAACAGAAACAGATCCTGCCCCATGTGTCTTGATGGGATTAATGTGCACTGCTCACCAGTGTCGACCAAAGCTTCATATTCTTGTGGTTCAGATGTGCCAGGCCAACGAATCCACACAGTCCAGACAACATGATTTTCCCTAGCCTCTACCAGGCTAGAAGCAGGGTCCCTCTAAGCCTGCTTATCCTTCTTTCCTTGGACATATGTCTTAGAGGTTCCTTCAAGGGGATCGGACATGTCATCATCATCATCATACCTGGCAGTTCGGCTACGGGCAACCGGAGCTGCTTCCCTTTTGGTGGAACTCCCTCTCTGAGTCTT
>NW_024513520.1:0-421 GCF_017590135.1 Pyrgilauda ruficollis | reverse complement strand
TCTCTAGAAATTAAATGGTCGTTCCAGCATATTTCATCCTTAAAAATTGCAATTAATACTTAAATTTTTTTTTTAAGTGAAAGACTCACCCAATGGATGATTTAGTAACCTCTGTCCTGTGTGTGAAGTACTGAGAATTTAGTTCCAGGAGAAATAAACCCAGGGCTGGTTTGAGTTGTGAAAACACAAGCAGAAAAGTACAGACTTCAGCGTGAGGAAGTTAAATGGAAAAAGTTCAGCTCCATCTCACAGAAAGTTTGCACTGTCTGCATTACCCCAAATAATCTTGCCAGCATTATGATTTTTTTTTAACCTTCTCTCTATAAAGGCCTTAGCAATATATAAAATAAACACCAGCAATAGCCTTCACTGCATTTTCCAAAGGGAATTTTGTTGCAAATTTTTCTCTGTGTTTTCTTGA
>NW_024513519.1:0-421 GCF_017590135.1 Pyrgilauda ruficollis | reverse complement strand
AGAAATCATATAGAATGAGATAGGCTGATAAATGTGCTCTGCACAGCATTTTTATTAAAAATTGTTGTGCATGATCTATAGAGCATCTGTGTTTCATGATGGCTCATTTTCTCACTTTCCTGCTAGAGAAAGAATTTAAGAGAACTTTAAAATAAGCAATAGATAAAAAACCATCATGAGAAACATGATAGTAAAGGAAAGGAATTCAATAATACTTCTTCAGCTGGAATTTCAGGCATGAATTCTACATAAAGGGCAAGTGATTTAAACAACTAGTACAAAATATAGTAAGATATAAATAAACTCTGCTTAATATTGCATGCTAGCTAGAGGAACAGACACTCTATTTGCAGGCATAGATAATAATTGTAAGGACTTCCTGGCAATAATATTTCTTGTCAAACACTTTGATGTTATGCTC
>NW_024513518.1:0-421 GCF_017590135.1 Pyrgilauda ruficollis | reverse complement strand
AGGGGTGGGACACAGGGATGGGGGACACTGGGGCACTGGGGACACTGTGGGACCTTGGGGACATGGGGACAGAGGGGCCGGTGGGGGCCTGGGGGCTCCGAGTGACCCCAAAGTCACCGTTCCTGTGTCCCCCTGTCCCCGTCCCTGTCCCCCCGTGTCCCCGTGTCCCCGCAGGCTGCTGGGGCTGGGCCGGCTCGTGTCCTTCGCGGTGACCGAGTGGCTCCGGGACATCCGGTGTCACCAACTGCCGGGGCTGCTGGGCGGGGTGGCACCGGTGCACGCCGTGCTCAGCCTCTGTGAGTGTCACCGGGGTCCCCGCGGTGTCCCCGCGGTGTCACCAGTGTCACCGGTGTCCCCACGGTGTCCCCGTGGTGTCACCAGTGTCCCCAATATCCCCCCGGTGTCCCCACTGTCCCCACTG
>NW_024513517.1:0-421 GCF_017590135.1 Pyrgilauda ruficollis | reverse complement strand
CAAAAGAAAATCACATGGAGTGAAATGCATAAATTCAAGATAAAAGAACTATAAAAAAATTGTTGTGCTTTTAAATATTAGTTGTAGACTCTGCATGTCAATGAAATAGAACTTCTTTACTAGAAAAGAAAATAGGAGAAAGAGAAGAAAAAAGGGAGTAAGAGAACGTGGCAAGAAAATCAGAAAATATATTTCTTAAGATTAATTTCCTTTTGGTGAGAATGAAGGTATTTAAAGTTTCTGCAGAACACAATAATTGAGCTGTAAAATACCAAGCCTGACCATATATTTTAACATGAAAATGCATCTTGTAACAGTATAGAGGGAGTAAATTATTAGATTACAATGTAGTTTTTAAGCAAAAATTTGAAAGCCTTAAAATAATAACAAAATTCTCAAACAAACAAACAAACAAACAAAA
>NW_024513516.1:0-421 GCF_017590135.1 Pyrgilauda ruficollis | reverse complement strand
ATAAATAATTGTGGCTTCTAACTTGTTTTCTTTTCCAATTCCCAGTAACGGCCTCCCCAACTGAAGATGTCTAACAATGGAGTTGAAACAGAAGACAAACCACCTGCTCCTCCAATGAGAAATACCAGCACTATGATTGGTTCGGGAAGCAAAGATCCCGGGACTTTAAACCATGGCTCAAAACCTCTGCCTCCCAATCCAGAAGAAAAGAAGAGGAAGGATCGGTTTTACCGATCTATTTTGCCAGGAGATAAAAGTACAGTATTTTATATCTTCTACTAAACCTTCTGTCTTGGTTGTTTCAGGGTATATAAGGTACTGCAGATATGTTGTTTCTAATGATTAATCCTGTGACATTTAATCCATCTCATTTTTTCATAGGATCATAGACTACTAGAATTATTTGGGTTGGAAGGGACCT
>NW_024513515.1:0-421 GCF_017590135.1 Pyrgilauda ruficollis | reverse complement strand
TTTGAATCCATTCCCCCTGTCTTGTCACGACATACTTTCTTAAGTTGTTGATGGCCAAATCTCAGCCTGACTAAGGACAGGGACGAAAAGCCCCCACTAGTCTGGTAAAACAAAGGCAAAACGGGAAAGTGTGGTGAGCTGTGATGGCCTTTGGTTCCACATTTCTCTGTATGGCAGGTATCTGTCCCAGCCTTGCCTGGAAATGAGAGAAGAGATCATATGGGATGTTACAGCAGTGTATGCTGTCAATCATCTTTGCTGAGGAAATACAGTGTTGGTGGACTAAGAAGAATGATTTCATGAAGAATCTGTTAATATAAGCCTGTAGCTAAAGCTGGGCTTTCAACATAAATCAGCTGATATAAAACTTTTAGCATATTTTTGTCAGAAGGGCTACTGTAGCCAAAAAGGAAAAAAAAAA
>NW_024513514.1:0-422 GCF_017590135.1 Pyrgilauda ruficollis | reverse complement strand
GGAAAATTCCCAAAAAAATCCCCAAAAGATCCCCAAAAATTCCCCAAAATTTCTCTAAAAATCCCCAAAAAATCCTGAAATAATCCCAAAAAAATTCGCATAAAATTCCCCAAAAATCCTAAAAAAATCCCTCAAAAATCCCTCAAAAATCCCCAAAAAAATCCCCAAAAAATCCCCCAAAAATTCCATAAAAATCCCCAAAAATTTTCCTAAAAATCCAAAAAACATTCCATTAAAAATGGGAAAAAAATCCCAAAAAAATTCCAAAAAAATCCATAAAAAATACCAAAAATTCCTAAAAAAATCCCCCAAAAATTCCATAAAAATCCCCAAAAATTCCCAAAACATTCCCTAAAAAATGCAAAAACATTCACCAAAAATTCCCCAAAAATTCACCAAAAAAATCCCAGAAAATTCCCAAA
>NW_024513513.1:0-422 GCF_017590135.1 Pyrgilauda ruficollis | reverse complement strand
GAGTGACCCACGGCCGGGTTTTGGGGTGACCCCCACTATATTTAATAAATTTAATAACATATTTTTTAAATATTTCATGTATTTAATAGATTTCATGTATTTAATAGATTTAATATATTTTATATATTTAACGTATTGAACGAATTAATAAATTTAATATATTTAATATATTAAACTCTCCCCAATAAATTACAGTTCCCACAGGACCCCAATTTTGGGTGTCCCAATTTTGGGTGACCCAGTTTTGGGGTGTCCCCAAATTTGGGGTGTCCCCATTTTGGGGTGCTCAGGGATCCGTCACCTGCCCCACGAAGAGGATGGCGCCTGTGGTGGGGGGAGAGAGGGGTCAGGGGCACCCCCAGACCCAAATCTGTGGGGCTGAGACCCCCCGAAATCCACCGAAATCCCCCAAAATCCCCCCA
>NW_024513512.1:0-422 GCF_017590135.1 Pyrgilauda ruficollis | reverse complement strand
AAAATTGGCACAAAATGAGCAAAAATTGGCACAAAATTAACCTGAAATTAACAAAAATTAACCCAAAATTAACAAAAATGTACCCAAAATGAAGAAAAATTGCCAAAAATTAACATGAAATTAGGAAAAATTAATAAGAAATGAGCAAAAATTGGCACAAAATGAGCAAAAATTAACTAGAAATTAGCAGAAATTAACAAGAAATTAGCAAAAATTAAAAAAAATTAACCCAAAATTAACAGAAAATGAAACCAAAATGAACAAAAATTAACATGAAATTAACCCAAATTATCAAAAATTAACACGAAATTAAGAAAAATGAACCCAAAATTAAGATAATTTGTTAAAAATTAACTGAAAATTGGCAAAAAAGTCCCCAAAATTAACAAAAATGAACCCAAAATGAAGAAAAATTGCCAAAA
>NW_024513511.1:0-422 GCF_017590135.1 Pyrgilauda ruficollis | reverse complement strand
GAGCTCCCTTTTCCATTCAGAAGCCAAATATTCAAATTAATTCCATCTTTCATCCCAATCATTCAAATGATTGATTCTGGGAATACTCAGAAGATAAGGATGAAAAGGCCTTTCCAATTGACAGGAGCTGTCTTTGGAATTCTGCTCCACCAGAACAGAAATGCAAAATAGAGGAGATTGTCTGAAAAAGCTGCATTTCCTTCAAAAATGGCCTCATTGTGGGGTGCTGATGTGTGGAATCACATCCATTACCTAAAACCCAAGTGCTGAACATAAAAATTACATTATTTTATGGATTTCAAATGAAACGCTGGCAGATTTTATCTCATAAATTGTTTCATTTCCTTTCATAAATCCAGAATGTTAAGCTGAATGTTAAGAAAATTCTAATTTTTTTCCTGTTTTTTCCTTTCTTTTTTTTT
>NW_024513510.1:0-5497 GCF_017590135.1 Pyrgilauda ruficollis | reverse complement strand
GGGGGGGACTGAACCCCAAAATTTGGGAGGGTAAAGGGGGGACCCACCCTAAAATTTGGAGGGGTAAAGGGGGCACAGAACCCCAAAATTTGGGGGGAAAGGGCTGAGTGAACCCCAAAATTTGGGCGGGGGGAAGGGAGGGACTGAACCCCAAAATTTGGGAGGTAGAGGGGAGACCCAAACCTAAAATTTGGGGGGGTAAAGAGGGACTGAACCCCAAAATTTGGGGGGAAAGAGGGGAGTGAACCCCAAATTTTGGGGGGTGTTGGGGGGGATTCAATGCCAAAATTTGGAGGGACTGAACCCTAAAATTTTGGGGGGGAAAGGGGGGGACTGAACCCCAAAATTTGGGGGGGAAAGGGGGGACACAATCCCAAAATTGGGGGGAGAATCCCAGTTTGGGGGGGTCCAGACCAGTATGGGGGGGGGTTTAATCCCAATTTGTGGGGGCTACAAACCAGTTTGGGGGGGCTCTGTCCCAGTTTGGGGGGGTCCACCCCAGTCTGGGGGGGCTCTATCCCAGTTTGGGGGGGTCCACCCCAGTTTGGGGGGGTCCACACCCCCCTCCCCATGGATTTTTGGGGTCACCACGACCGCACAAGCTCCCCCCAGGATTTTGGGGTCCCGCAGCCCCTCCCGGTGGATTTTTGGGGTGTCCCCACCTCCTGCAGCAGCTCCCCATGGATTTTTGGGGCCACCGTGACCCTACAAGAACCTCCATGGATTTTTGGGGTCACCACCACCCCATGGATGTTCCATAAAAGATTTTTGGGGTCACCATGACCTTACAAGAACCTCCATGGATTTTTGGGGTCACCATGACCGCACAAGCTCCCCCCAGAATTTTTGGGGCCACCACGACCCTCCCCATGAATTTTGGGCTCAACACGACCCCACAAGCTCCCCCGAGGATTTTTGGGGTGTCCCCAGCCCCTCCCGGTGGGTTTTTGGGGTGTCCCCACCTCCTGCAGCAGCTCCCCATGGATTTTGGGGTTACCATGAACCTACAAGGTCCCCCATGGATTTTTGGGGTCCACCACGACCGCACAAGCTCCCCCGAGGATTTTTGGGGTGTCCCCAGCCCCTCCCGGTGGATTTTTGGGGTGTCCCCACCTCCTGCAGCAGCTCCCCATGGATTTTGGGGTCCCCCAACCCTTCCCAGTGGATTTTTGGGGTCACCATGACCCTACAAGAACCTCCATGGATTTTTGGGGTCACCACAACCCCACAAGCTCCCCCCAGGATTTTTGGGGTCCCCAGCCCCTCCCGGTGGGATTTCGGGGTGTCCCCACCTCCTGCAGAGGCTCCCTGTGGCTTTTTGGGGTCACCATGTCCCTACAAGAACCTCCATGGATTTTTGGGGTCTCCAGCCCCTCCCCATGGATTTTTGGGTCCCGCAGCCCCTCCCGGTGGGTTTTTGGGGTCCCCAGCCCCTCCCGGTGGGATTTCGGGGTGCCCCCACCTCCTGCAGCAGGTCCGCCTGCTCGATGGCCTTGAGGACGCTCTTCTTGGAGGTGTCCTGGATCTCGCCGCCCATCACGAACTCGTCCAGGATGAAGTAGGCCTTCTCGAAGTTGAAGATGATGTCCAGCTCGCACACCTGGCCGGGAGGGTCACCACCGGCTTGGGGACACCCGGGGACACCCCCAAATTCCGGCTCGCTCGGGTTACGGGGGGGAAAATGGGGGTAGGGGACATGGGGTGGCTCTTGGTGGCACTTGAGGGGCTCCTGGAGGACTTTGGGGTGGCCTCAAGGGGATCCTGGTGGCTGTGGGGTCTTGCTGGTGGCACTTGGGGTGGCCCTGGTGTGACCCTGAGGTGTCCTGGGTGACCCTGAGGTGACCCCAAAGTGTCCTTGAGATGTTTCTGGTGACCCCGAGGTGTCCCTGTTGTCCCTGAGGTGACCCTGATGACCCCAGGGTGTCCCTGGTGACCACAGGATGTCCAAGCCAACCATGGTCAACCTATGATGGTCAACCCAACTGTGGTCAACTCATCATGGTCAAGCCAACCATGGTCAACCTATGATGGTCAACCCAACTGTGGTCAACTCATCATGGTCAAGCCAACCATGGTCAACCTATGATGGTCAACCCAACTGTGGTCAACTCATCATGGTCAAGCCAACCATGGTCAACCTATGATGGTCAACCCAACTGTGGTCAACTCATCATGGTCAAGCCAACCATGGTCAACCTATGATGGTCAACCCAACTGTGGTCAACTCATCATGGTCAAGCCAACCATGGTCAACCTATGATGGTCAACCCAACTGTGGTCAACTCATCATGGTCAAGCCAACCATGGTCAACCTATGATGGTCAACCCAACTGTGGTCAACTCATCATGGTCAAGCCAACCATGGTCAACCTATGATGGTCAACCCAACTGTGGTCAACTCATCATGGTCAAGCCAACCATGGTCAACCTATGATGGTCAACCCAACTGTGGTCAACTCATCATGGTCAAGCCAACCATGGTCAACCTATGATGGTCAACCCAACTGTGGTCAACTCATCATGGTCAAGCCAACCATGGTCAACCTATGATGGTCAACCCAACTGTGGTCAACTCATCATGGTCAAGCCAACCATGGTCAACCTATGATGGTCAACCCAACTGTGGTCAACTCATCATGGTCAAGCCAACCATGGTCAACCTATGATGGTCAACCCAACTGTGGTCAACTCATCATGGTCAAGCCAACCATGGTCAACCTATGATGGTCAACCCAACTGTGGTCAACTCATCATGGTCAAGCCAACCATGGTCAACCTATGATGGTCAACCCAACTGTGGTCAACTCATCATGGTCAAGCCAACCATGGTCAACCTATGATGGTCAACCCAACTGTGGTCAACTCATCATGGTCAAGCCAACCATGGTCAACCTATGATGGTCAACCCAACCGTGGTCAACTCATCATGGTCAAGCCAACCATGGTCAACCTATGATGGTCAACTCAACCGTGGTCAACTCATCATGGTCAAGCCAACCATGGTCAACCTATGATGGTCAACCCAACTGTGGTCAACTCATCATGGTCAAGCCAACCATGGTCAACCTATGATGGTCAACCCAACCGTGGTCAACTCATCATGGTCAAGCCAACCATGGTCAACCTATGATGGTCAACCCAACCATGATCAGCTCATCATGGTCAACTCATCAAGATCAACCCATCGTGGTCAAGCCAACCATGGTCAACTCGTCATGGTCAAGCCGACCATGGTCAACCCAACCATGACCAGCTCATCATGGTCAACTCATGATGATCAACCCATCGTGGTCAACCCAACTGTGGTCAACTCATCACGGTCAAGCCAACCATGGTCAACCTATAATGGTCAACCCAACCATGGTCAACCCGTCATGGTCAGTCCCATCATGGTCAAGCCAACCATGATCAACTCATCACGGTCAACTCATCATGGTCAAGCCAGTGTGGTCAAGCCAACACAATCAACTCAAGCATGGTGTACCCAATCACAGTCAACCCATCATGGTCAACTCAACTGTGGTCAATCCATCATGGTCAACTTGACCATGGTCAACTTGACTATTCTCAATCCATCATGGTTAACTCAACCATGGGGCACCCAATCATGGTCAACCGAACCATGGTCAATCCATCATGGTCAACTTGACCATGGTCAACCCAATCATGGTCAACCCAACACATTCAAGCCAACCATAGTCAAGCCAACTATCATCATGGTCAATGCAACCATGGTCAACCCAACTATGATCAACCCATCATAGTCAAGCCACCATGGTCAACTCAACCATGGTCAATCCATCATGGTCAATCCAACACAGTCAATTTGACTATGGTCAACCCAACCATTCTCAAGCCAACTATGGTCAGCTCATGATGGTCAACACATGATGGTCAAGCCATCATGGTCAACCCAACCATGATCAATCCACCATGGTCAACCCAACCATGGCCAACTCATCATGGTCAGCCCAACTGTGGTCAACCCAACTGTGGTCAACTCATCATGGTCAACCCAACACAGCCAACTCAACCATGGTCAACCCAACCATGATCAACTCATGAACATCAACCCATGATGGTCAACCCGGCCATTTTTGGGTCAGAAAATCCCTTTTTTTGCCACGAGACCACTTTTCCCCCAACTTTTTTTTTTTTTTAGGCGACCAAAACTCATTTTCTACCCTTTTTTTTTTTTTTTTTTCCTTGGGTTTTTTTACCTCTTGTAGACCACCTTGAGGTCCCTCCACTCGAGGAAACTGCACATTTTGGGTTTCCTGGCCAGCACCACCTGCATCAGCTCCCGCACCATCTTCTTCTTGTCCTTGTCGGCCGTGGCCAGGTACCACTTCTGCAGCCTCAGTTTCCCTTGGCGGCTGAACAGCAGCATGAACCGCATCTGGGGGGGCTGGGGGGTCACTGGGGGGGACTGGGAGCGACTGGGAGGGACCGGGAGGGGGTCCCGGAGGGGTCCCGGGGGTCGGGGGGGTCGGACGGGGCCGCTCCGCGCCTCCGGCAGCGCCGCGCCGGGCCCGCCGCTTCCGGGTGTGACGTCACCGCGCATGCGCCGGGGCGCGGCGTGTCGCCATGGGAACGGGGAAAGGGGCGTGGTCTAGGGGAGAGGTTGCCGCGGAGAGGGCGGGGGTTTCCATAGCAACAAAGGAGTGGGCGGGGCTTGTCGCCAAGGTAACCGGGGCGCGCTTCCCGCCAATGGGCGGCGGTTGCCGTGGTAACGGGGAAAGGGGCGTGGCCTAACCCTAAGGGGCGGGACGGTTGCTGGGTAACGGTTGCTATGGGGGTGTTACCATGGCAACGGAGGGTGGATTTTGGGGAGAAAAAGGAG
This sequence comes from Pyrgilauda ruficollis, assembly GCF_017590135.1. Lineage (NCBI taxonomy): Eukaryota > Metazoa > Chordata > Aves > Passeriformes > Passeridae > Pyrgilauda > Pyrgilauda ruficollis. The sequence continues at coordinate 654 of NW_024513510.1, read as the reverse complement.
AATTTGGGGTCCCGGGGTTGGAGATGCCCATGCGGACATTGTGGTGACCACAAGAGCCCCAGGACAGAGTGACCACTGCCCCAGGAATGGAGTGACCACAGCCCCAGGACAGAGTGACCACTGCCCCAGGACAGAGTGACCACAGCCCCAGGACAGACTGACCACTGCCCCAGGATAGAGTGACCACAGCCCCAGGACAGGAGTGACCACTGCCCCAGGATAGAGTGACCATAGCCCCAGGACAGACTGACCACTGCCCCAGGACAGAGTGACCACAGCCCCAGGACAGGAGTGACCACTGCCCCAGGAATGGAGTGACCACTGTCCCAGGACAGAGTGACCACTGCCCCAGGACAGAGTGACCACTGCCCCAGGACAGGAGTGACCACTGCCCCAGGACAGGAGTGACCACTGCCCCAGGATAGAGTGACCATAGCCCCAGGACAGACTGACCACTGCCCCAGGACAGAGTGACCACTGCCCCAGGACAGGAGTGACCACAGCCCCAGGACAGGAGTGACCACAGCTCCAGGACAGACTGACCACTGCCCCAGGAATGGAGTGACCACAGCCCCAGGACAGAGTGACCACAGCCCCAGGACAGGAGTGACCACAGCCCCAGGTCAGGAGTGACCACTGCTCCAGGACAGAGTG
>NW_024513509.1:0-422 GCF_017590135.1 Pyrgilauda ruficollis | reverse complement strand
AAAAAAAAAAAAAAAAAAAGAGAACCTCCAGAACAATCTTCCATTCATAAACTTGTTTCTTGTGTTTCTGATTAATGAGAATGAGTTAGTGCCAATTAAATATGGAACTCAGCGTGATGCATGGGAAACTAGCAGAATAGTTCTAACATTAAAAACACAGTGAAAATTTTCTCACTGTCTTACTAAACTGATACTTGTTTAACATATAACAGTAACATTACCACAATTTTTAAGGGTATGTCACATTTGCAAAAATAAAATTTCATATGCAGCAAACCTGTTTTGTTTGAATAAATGCACTTTGCACACATATTAAAAGAATTCTACTAAAAGCATTTGAGATGTTACAGAGCATAAAACATTGATTCATAAAAACCCACTTAGAATAAAAATGTGCTGGTTTTGGCTGGAGTGGAGCAAAA
>NW_024513508.1:0-422 GCF_017590135.1 Pyrgilauda ruficollis | reverse complement strand
ACCACCAACCCACTTCTGAGGAACTGTTTGCATGGTATTTTGGTTAACTTTGGAAGCTGATTGCATCTGCCTGGCATCTACACATCTTGCACTAACTACTATTGACAATTTTAGACAGCCATTTTTACCATGACTCTTACTTGAGTACATAATACTAGTAACATTACTAAGAGGAATCTCACCAGGGCACAAACAATGTTTTGGTCAGTCAGGTTGATTTAAGCTCTTGAAAAAGATTAGTTTATAGTATGATCCTGTACTTCAGACAGTTTTAAGCCAAGAGACCCAAGTATCTTTCAAAGGTGTCTGGACTCTATATAAACTTTCTACGTAAAAGAAAGGGAAACTGTATTAGGAGAAAAATACATTAGTTTTGGCACCTTAGAAATGGAGGTATATGTAAGGGAGAAAATTAAGAAACA
>NW_024513507.1:0-422 GCF_017590135.1 Pyrgilauda ruficollis | reverse complement strand
ACCAAAAGAGACCAAAATGAACAAAAACGGCCCCTAAATGTGCAAAAATGAACAAAAATGTCACAAAAATGTGCAAAAATGAACAAAAGTGTACAAAAATGTCACAAAAATGTCACCAAAATGAACAAAACCTGCCCCAAAATGTGCAAAAACGAACAAAAGTGAACAAAAATGTCACAAAACCGTCACCAAATGGGACCAAAATGAACAAAACCGGCCCCAAAATGTGCAAAAATGAACAAAAATGTACAAAAATGTCACCAAAAGAGACCAAAATGAACAAAACCAGCTCCAAAATGTACAAAAATGTCACAAAAATGTCACCAAAAGGGACAGAAATGAACAAAAAGGGCCCCAAAATGAGCAAAAATTAACAAAAAGGTACAGAAGTTTCACAAAAATGAACAAAAATGTCACAAAAA
>NW_024513506.1:0-422 GCF_017590135.1 Pyrgilauda ruficollis | reverse complement strand
TTGATGAACTCGCCGTAGTGCAGCCCCCTCTCTTCCCGCAGGTGATTCCCGAACATTTCCCGGAGCTCCTCGCAGCCCAGGCTGGGCCCGCACATCCGCAGCGCGAACTTGCACGCCTGGAAAAGCGGGAATGCCGGGAATTGGGCAGGGGGGATCCCCGGAACCCCCCGGAATTCCCGGGAATCCCACCTTGACCACGTCGGGCTGCGGGTCCTGCAGGTGCAGCAGGAGCGTCACCAGCCCGTTGAGGATCTGCTCCGAGAAAACCTCGGAGTCGGAGCGGCTGAAGCGGGACAGGTTCCCGAAGAGGAGGATGGAGGAGTGCCGGAGCTCCGCGTGTTCCTGGGAAAACGGGAAAATCCCATAGATCCCAGCCTGGCATCCCAAAATCCCACCCTGGGATCCCAAAATCCCAAACCTGG
>NW_024513505.1:0-422 GCF_017590135.1 Pyrgilauda ruficollis | reverse complement strand
AGGTTTCCTGGTGGCCTTTGATGCACATCAAAAGGAGGGAAATCTGGATGTTGCAGGCAAGGGAAGAAAGTGCCATGGAGGGCTTTGTATCAGCTTGGAAATGAAACATACAAATTCTCATTCAGACACATCATACAGTTAGTATTTGTCACCCTTAGGAGTTAAACAAAGATGCAAACATTCAGTCTCATGGCAGTAAGCAAACCCAGAGATTGTGGACTTCAGAGATGGGTTGGCTGGCAAAGTGCCTGCAGTTTTAATCTTACTTCACTCTGTCTGCATGGCTATGGATTAATCTTCATGCTGTAGCTTTTCCACCTAGGAACAGGAAATGTTGGTCACCTGTGTCAGTGAAGTGTTCATGAGGATTAACAGGGGTTTTGGGCTTTTATGTAACAGATTCACAGAATATTCTGGGTTGG
>NW_024513504.1:0-422 GCF_017590135.1 Pyrgilauda ruficollis | reverse complement strand
GACCCCGGGGTGACCTGTGGGACCCCGGGGGGAGGTTTGGGGACCCCAGAGTGACCTGGGGGACCCCCGGGGGGATTCGGGGCCCCCCGTCTGAGCAGTGGGACCCCGGGGGGGATTCGGGGACCCCCGGGGGGATTCGGGGCCCCCCGTCTGAGCAGTGGAACCCCGGGGGGATTTGGGGACCCCCGGGGGGATTCGGGGCCCCCCGGGTGTTGGGGCCCCCCGTCTGAGCGTGGCCCCCCAGCACGATCGTGGTGGAGCCGGGCTGCGTGGCCAGCGTGACGCCGCTCGGGGACATCAGCGTGGCGGTGGCGGCGGGGCCCGAGCGGGCGCGGGGCCCGGGGCTGGAGCCGGTGACGCTCTCGGTGTTCTCGCACCGCTTCATGAGCATCGCAGGTGGGATTTGGGGGGGTCCTGGGGGG
>NW_024513503.1:0-422 GCF_017590135.1 Pyrgilauda ruficollis | reverse complement strand
GGCTTAAAGAGAGTGGGCGGGGCTTAACAAGGGAGGAGGGGCTTGAGGGATCTTTGAGTGGGGGAGGGGCTAATAATTAATGGGAGGGGCTTAAGCTGTGGGGGCGTGGCCTAAGAGGTTCAGAGCGGGGGGAGGGGCTTGGGAAAAAAGTAAAAATCTCCCAAAAAAAGGCAAAAAATTGGGGATTTTTGGCCCGTGACGTCATCGTTCGCCCCTCCCCTTTTGGCCAGGCGAGGCCCCGCCCCCCCGGCGGCAGCAGGGCGCCCCCTGGCGGCCGGGAGGACTGCTGCTGCCCGTGGACGAGCCGGTGCGGGCGGCGCCCCGCCCCTCCCCCCCCCGGCAGCGCCCCTCCCCCATCGTGCACCTCTGCAACCTGGTACGGGCGGGGGAGGGGCGGATTTGGGGGGATTTGGGGGATTTTG
>NW_024513502.1:0-422 GCF_017590135.1 Pyrgilauda ruficollis | reverse complement strand
CTTCTTGACCACCTGAGCACACACTGGTGCCTGTTCAGCCACTGTTGACCAGCTCCCAAAGGATCTTTTGCCCCAGGGTGGTTTCCAGCCACGCTGTCCCAGCCTGTAGTTCTGCAGGGAGTGCAGGACCCAGCATCCGGTCTTGATAGAAGGGCAGTGAAGCTGGTGAAGGTGTGAGCACCCATCTTCATCCATGGGAAGTCAGTTGCTCTGCAAGAATAGGAAAGAGTAGGAAACAGTATCAAAAGCTTTACAAAACTCTAGATAGACAATATCCACAGCCTTCCTCTAATCCACTAAGCAGATCTTCTTTTCATAGAAGGAGACTGGGTTAGGCAATCAGGACCTGTGTTTAACAAGCCCATTCTGGCTGATCCCCAGGTTGTCCTGCATGTGTCATGGCACTCAAGATGGTCTGCTCC
>NW_024513501.1:0-422 GCF_017590135.1 Pyrgilauda ruficollis | reverse complement strand
GGAAGGCTCCCAGGGAGCACCCAGCTCATCCCTGCTCCCGTTCCTGCTTTCCCAAAGCCCAGAGCTCTGGGGACGTGTTTGGGGCTGGGCTCTGTCAGCGTCGACCACAGGAGGAGGCTGAGGAGCTGCCCAGGAGCTGAGCCCAGCTCCCAGTTTAATTCTGATGGCAAAGGCACGGATGAATCCCAAAAGAGGAAGAGGAAACATCAATCTGCCTCTGAGCAGGGGATGGGACTGGATTTTCTCTGGATTTTTTCTCACGACCTTTTGAGGGTTGGTTTGTTTTTATTTTTGCTGGGATTGGAGCCAGAGCTGCTTCTCAGGGCTCCAGGAATGGGAACGGGAGCAAAGCCTGGCCTAAGTAGGCTGGAACTCCCTGGGAATGCTGCATGGATTTCCCAGGGAAGCTGTGGCTGTCCCTG
>NW_024513500.1:0-422 GCF_017590135.1 Pyrgilauda ruficollis | reverse complement strand
GGCAATGTCCACAGCAGAGGCTCCTTGTCCACATCTCCTGCGGGATGGAGCCTCATGCCAGAGGTGTGGAGCAGAGCCTGACCACACCAGTGGACATTGTGCCAGCCTGGCACATGACTGAGATGGTGTGTCAGCAAATGTTTGCCACATCTGGATGGGTTGGAAACAAAGCAAATCTTGGGGCAGCAGCGCTGTGTCCTGCAGGGTCTTGGACAGGGCCAATGTCCCCAGGGGAGGTCCCATGCCAGTACAGGAGCTGTTCACACTACAGCAGCAGATACGAGTCCGACCTGTGCTCAGTCACGATCGGGCAGGGATGGGAGTTGACCGCTGTGCCAGACAAAGTCCAGAAAAACAAGTTGGGAAATCCTGACAGAGAGCCGTTGGTCCAGACTTACCTGAGGCTGTCAGAGAAGGCTTCC
>NW_024513499.1:3706-5318 GCF_017590135.1 Pyrgilauda ruficollis | reverse complement strand
CCCAGGCTCAGCCCAGGCTCAGCCCAGATTCAGCCCAGGTTTAAGCCAGGTTTATCCCAGGTTTAGCCCGGGTTTATCCCGGGTTCAGCCCCGGTTTAGGCCCGGTTTAGCAGGATATCGTGCATGTAGGGGCAGCTCTCGGCCCGCGCGCAGTAGCCCGTGATGTAGAACTTGCACAGCTCGCGCTTCTTGGGCAGCTCGATGTCGTGGCTGAAGTTGCAGTGGTCGCCCTGCAGGTGGGACAGGTGGGACAGGTGAGGGACAGGTGAGGGACAGGTGAGACAGGTGTGCCCCAAGTGTGTCCCATGTGTGCCCCAGGTGTGCCCAGGTGTGCCAGGTGTGACCCAGGTGTGCCCAGATGACCCCAGCCCCATTTCCCAGGTGTGCCCCAGGTGTGCCCAGGTGTGACCCAGGTGACCCCAGCCCCATTTCCCAGGTGCGCCTAGGTGTGCCCAGGTGCCCCCAGCTGTGCCCAGCTGTGCCCAGCTGTGCCCAGCTCCCGCTCTTACCCAGGTGCACCTGCCCTCCACGAAGTACTTGCAGATCACTTTGCCCTTCTTGTCGGCGGGCAGGTGAGCCTTGTCCTCCCGGCGGTACCCGCCCCCGTCCTGAGCCCGACCGGAAACGGGAAATTGGGGAAAAATGGGGAAAAATGGGGAAATGGGGAGAGAAATGGGGAAAGAAATGGGGAAATGGGGAAAATGGGGAAATAAATGGGGAGAGAAATGAGGAAAATGGAAGGGGGAAATAAATGGGGAAATGGGGAAAATGGGGGAATAAATGGGGAAATAAATGGGGAAAATGGGGAGGGAAATGGGGAGAGAAATGGGGAAAAATGGGGGAATAAATGGGGAGAGAAATGGGGAAAATGGGGAAAATGGGGAGAGAAAGGGGGAAAATGGGGAAATAAATGGGGAAAAATGGGGGAATAAATGGGGAAAATGGGGAAAACAATGGGGAAAATGGGGAAAATGGGGAGAGAAATGGGGAGAGAAATGGGGAAAATGGGGAAACAAATGGGGAAAAATGGGGGAATAAATGGGGAAAATGGGGAAAATGGGGAGAGAAATGGGGAAAATGGGGAAATAAATGGGGAAATAAATGGGGAAAAATGGGGGAATAAATGGGGAAAATGGGGAAAACAATGGGGAAAATGGGGAAAATGGGGAGAGAAATGGGGAGAGAAATGGGGAAAATGGGGAAACAAATGGGGAAAAATGGGGGAATAAATGGGGAAAATGGGGAAAATGGGGAGAGAAATGGGGAAAATGGGGAAATAAATAAATGGGGGAAATGGGGAAAAATGGGGAAATAAATGGGGGAATAAATGGGGGAATAAATGGGGAAAATGGGGAAAAATGGGGAAATAAATGGGGAAATAAATGGGGAAAATGGGGAGAGAAATGGGGATAAATGGGGAGAGAAAGGGGGAAAATGGGGAGAGAAATGGGGAGAGAAATGGGGAGAGAAATGGGGGAATAAATGGGTAAATAAATGGGTAAATAAATAAGGAAAAATGGGGGAGAATGGGGGAAAATGGGGAAATAAATGGGGGGAAATGGGGAAATTGGGGAGACAAATGGGGAAATAAATGGGGAAATAAATGGGGAAA
>NW_024513499.1:1173-1325 GCF_017590135.1 Pyrgilauda ruficollis | reverse complement strand
TTCAGCATTCCCAGGGACCCCCAGAATTCCCGGGACCCCAGGACAGGCTCAGCATTCCCAGGGACCCCCGGAATTCCCAGGACAGGCTCAGCATCCCCAAGGACCCCCGGAATTCCCGGATTCCCGGCCCAGTTCAGCATCCCCAGGGACCC
>NW_024513499.1:0-1112 GCF_017590135.1 Pyrgilauda ruficollis | reverse complement strand
TCAGCATTCCCAGGGACCCCCGGAATTCCCGGCTCAGTTCAGCATTCCCAGGGACCCCCAGAATTCCCAAACCCCAGGACAGGCTCAGCATTCCCAGGGACCCCCGGAATTCCCGGCTCAGTTCAGCATTCCCAGGGACCCCCGGAATTCCCGGCTCAGTTCAGCATTCCCAGGGACCCCCGAACCCCCGAATTCCCAGGACAGGCTCAGCATTCCCAGGGACCCCCGGAATTCCCGGCTCAGTTCAGCATTCCCAGGGACCCCCAGAATTCCCAGGACAGGCTCAGCATTCCCAGGGAACCCCCGGAATTCCCGGCTCAGTTCAGCATTCCCAGGGACCCCCAGAATTCCCGGGACCCCAGGACAGGCTCAGCATTCCCAGGGACCCCCGGAATTCCCAGGACAGGCTCAGCATTCCCAGGGAACCCCCGGAATTCCCGGCTCAGTTCAGCATTCCCAGGGACCCCCAGAATTCCCGGGACCCCAGGACAGGCTCAGCATTCCCAGGGACCCCCGGAATTCCCAGGACAGGCTCAGCATTCCCAGGGAACCCCCGGAATTCCCGGCTCAGTTCAGCATTCCCAGGGACCCCCAGAATTCCCGGGACCCCAGGACAGGCTCAGCATTCCCAGGGACCCCCGGAATTCCCAGGACAGGCTCAGCATCCCCAAGGACCCCCAGAATTCCCGGATTCCCGGCTCAGTTCAGCATCCCCAGGGACCCCCGGAATTCCCGGATTCCCGGCTCAGTTCAGCATTCCCAGGGTCCCCCAGAATTCCCAGGACAGACTCAGCATTCCCAGGGAACCCCCAGAATTCCCGGAATTCCCGGATTCCCGGCTCAGTTCAGCATCCCCAGGGACCCCCGGAATTCCCGGATTCCCGGCTCAGTTCAGCATTCCCAGGGTCCCCCAGAATTCCCAGGACAGACTCAGCATTCCCCAAGGACCCCCAGAATTCCCGGATTCCCGGCTCAGTTCAGCATCCCCAGGGACCCCCGGAATTCCCGGATTCCCGGCTCAGTTCAGCATTCCCAGGGTCCCCCAGAATTCCCAGGACAGACTCAGCATTCCCAGGGAACCCCCAGAATTCCCGGAATTCCCGGATTCCCGG
>NW_024513498.1:0-422 GCF_017590135.1 Pyrgilauda ruficollis | reverse complement strand
AGACCCCAAAAACACCTGATGGACCCCGGGATGGACCCCAAAAACACCAGAGACACCCCAAAACCAACTGAGAGACCCCAAGAGACCCCAAAACCACCGGATGGACCCCAAAAACACCTGAGAGACCCCAAAAACACCTGATGGACCCCAAAAACAACTGATGGACCCCAAAAACACCGGAGAGACCCCAAAACCACCGGATGGACCCCAAAAACACCTGAGAGACCCCAAAAACACCGGATGGACCCCTGGATGGACCCCAAAAACACCGGAGAGACCCCCCCCAGTGCCTCACGGACCCTCTGGACAGACCCCAAAACCCAGATGAGACCCCCCCCAACACTTGATGGACCCCCAAGTTCTGGGACAGACCCCAGGGGAGCCCCCAAATCCATTTGGGGACTCCCCCAAGACTTTGACCC
>NW_024513497.1:0-422 GCF_017590135.1 Pyrgilauda ruficollis | reverse complement strand
AAATCCCCATTTTTTCCCCCAAATTCCTGATTTTTTGCCCAAAATCCGGGATTTTTGCCCAAAATCGCGTGTTTTCCCCCCAAGCCGACCTGCGGCGCGGGCCGCTCCCTTCTTGTGGCTGTTCTTGGCCAGGGGCAGCAGCAGCTCCTTTACCCCAAATTTTGGGGTTTTTTCCCCAAAATTCACTTTTTTTTGCCCAAAATTCACTTTTTTAACCCAAATTTCCGCTATTTTTACCAAAATTCACATTTTTCACCCCAAAATTCACCTTTTTATCCCAAATTTTGGGTTCTTTTTACCCTAAATCTTGTCTACTTTTCCTCCAAAATTCACATACTTTTCCCTAAAAATCCCCATTTTTCACCCAAATATTTCCCATTTTTCACCCCAAATTTCTGCTATTTTCCCCAAAATTCCCATTT
>NW_024513496.1:0-422 GCF_017590135.1 Pyrgilauda ruficollis | reverse complement strand
TATATATATATATATAGCTTTTGCTCTAGATTTACAGGCAAGGGTATTTTTCACAGCAGCCAGGCTCCCGTTTGTTGGAGTTTTTGCAGGAGCCACGAGGAAGGAGAACCTTTAAATCACCAGGAAGCTCTGACAATGCAGGCCCTACTGTGCAAGATTGCTTTTAAAAAGCACTTACATTTTATGGCCTAATTCAAGGCGACATTGAAGGTTCTCAGGAAAACCTCCGGGTTCCTCCAAGGGTCCTGCCCTGCTGGAGCTCTGGAAGTTCCTTCCTGCATCAATCCCAAGCCAAACGCTCTGCGAGCCTCTTGGAGCTGCACCAAATGAGAGAATTTGCAGCATCATCGCTGGGATAAACCAGCAGGCTGCGTTGGGGTGAGCCTGCAGGCTCTGGGGGGCCAGGGCTGCTTTCCTCGCAC
>NW_024513495.1:0-422 GCF_017590135.1 Pyrgilauda ruficollis | reverse complement strand
CTACCCCAGCCAAAACCAGCACAGATGGCCACACTTCTGCAGAGGTGCGATAAGCTGGGTGTAAGTGAAAGTGTTCAGCTTTTATACAGGTAACTTAATTGCCAGAATTAGAAGCAGCCATTCATTGGTGAAGCTTCTGGTCAGCAATGATTCTGAAAGCTCCAGCAGCTACATGAGGAATGCTGGCTTCTAATTCAGGCACTTAAGTGGTGCTCTCATTGGACTGTGTAGATACATGCTATTTTGTTTTTCTGCAGCTGTATTAGTATTGCTTTTAAGTACAGAAATTTATAATTTCACCATCTGGTTTCAGTGTATTTAATATTTTATAGCTCAGGGTTGGTATGAAGTACTGTCAGCTGTTACTTACTCTGGTACTTTTCACCAAACAACCAAAATACAAGAAGATAGTGACCCATAGT
>NW_024513494.1:0-422 GCF_017590135.1 Pyrgilauda ruficollis | reverse complement strand
CCCCATTTCCCACCTCAGACAATTGCTTTGCAATGGCAGGAATGAGCCCCAACAGTGACACCTCCGTGCCCACCAGGACATTTTTTTCCTTCTGTTTTATCCTGTTTCTGATTTCTCTGTGCCCAGACTTTCCAACACCCCAGCACCAGGGTGTCTGCCTGCCCTTCTCCCATCTCCCTCCACTAACAAGAGCCAGCAAGAGCTATTTGTCACTGTGTGTGTTTTCTCTAATGGAAAATGGCTTGTTCAAAACAAGAAATTCCCAGGGAAATAGCTGCTTGGGGATTGCATGAACACAATCTTTGCTAATTGGTAGTTGCCAAAAACAATCTGTATATTCATGAAGCTGTTTGCTGCACTGCTGGCTTTTTCCAATGAAAAAACAAGACCTGCTGAAAGAAGATAAACAATGACAATGTTTT
>NW_024513493.1:0-422 GCF_017590135.1 Pyrgilauda ruficollis | reverse complement strand
CCGGCCGAGCCCCCGCCCTCCTCCCGCTCTCCCTCCCTGCCTCCCGCCCGCGGAGGAGGCAGCGCCGGGACCGGCGGAGAGGCGGCAGCGAGCCCGGCATGGGGGCGGCCCAGAGCCGGGACCCCCGGGCCCCCCGGGACCCCCGGGCCCCGCCGCGCCGGTGAGTGGGGGGAGCGGTCGCGGTCCGGGGTGGGTCCCGTTCCCCCGCAGCCCCCGCGCTCTTTCCAGCGGAGAGTGAGGTTGAATTTGCGGCGAGAAAGTTCCTTTCCCTTCTGTCCTCCTCCCCCAGCACGCTTCGCTCCCCACCCACGGGGGCCTGAGCCCCCCATCCCTGGTGTCAGCTCAGCCCGGGAGGGAAGCTGGGCTGCCTCTGGACCCCCAGGTGTGGGGTGGGCTGAGGGGGGGGCTGGTGGGGGTCTGCA
>NW_024513492.1:0-422 GCF_017590135.1 Pyrgilauda ruficollis | reverse complement strand
GGATTTTGGGGATTTTGAGCTGGATTTGGGCTGGATTTCATGGATTTTGGGGTGGATTTCGGGGTAGATTTTGGAGATTTTGGGTTGGAATTCAGGGATTGTGACGTTCCCAGGATGATTTTTGGGCTGGATTTCAGGGATTTGGGGCTGAATTTTGGGCTGGATTTAGGGGATTTCGAGCTGGATTTTAGGGATTTTCAGCTGGATTTCGGGGATTTCGAGCTGGAATTCGGGGATCTCAGGAATTTTGGGGTGATTTGGGGGTTTTTGGGGTACCTTTGGGCCCTTTGATGAGCTTGACCTCCACCACCCTCTCGGCCGGGACCTTCCTCCTCATCACGTAGAGCCGCACCACGGCGCCGGCCTCCTTGAGCGCCTCCACGGCCGCCGAGTGCGGCACCTCCCGCACGTCGGCCTCGTTC
>NW_024513491.1:0-422 GCF_017590135.1 Pyrgilauda ruficollis | reverse complement strand
AGAAAATGGACAAAAACATTGTTTCAGCATTTATATAGGTAAATATGATTAGTCACACAGGGGAGGAGGAGGAAAAAATCCTGGAAGATATTGCTGGAGACAAGGAGTGTTTGTTTCATGGATTGAACACCTGTAACATAAGTTTTAATCTGATTCCTGGATGTTTACTGCTAGATGCAAAATCTTCATCATGATCTGGAAGGATGATTTTCCTCATTTGTGTGATGAGCACAACTTGATTTAGTTTGCATTTTTATTTTGACGTAATTTGGGGGTTTTATCACCATTTCAGATACAGATGTTCAAGAATAAATGTTGATATGCCATTAACTACATTGAAGTTGCAAATTTAAAAATTTAATATGCATTATTTAAAGATTTGTACCAATTTATCTGAGAGGGAGAGGAGAGGAGAGGAGAGG
>NW_024513490.1:0-423 GCF_017590135.1 Pyrgilauda ruficollis | reverse complement strand
TGTTATCCCGTGTTATCCCATGTTATCTCATGTGTTATCCCATATTCCAACCAGTGTCTTATCCCATGTGTTATCCCATGTTTTATCCCATGCTACCCTATGTATTATCCCATGTCTTATCCCATGTGTTATCCCGTGTTTCATCCCATGTGTTATCCAGTGTTTTACCCCATGCTATCCCACGTTTTATCCCATGTATTATCCCATGTGTTATCCCATGTTATCCCACGTTTTACCCCATGATTTTTCCATGCTATCCCCTGTTTTATCCCACGCTATCCCGTGTGTTATCCCGTGTGCCGGCGCCCAGCAGAGCCTGTGTGCTGCCAGGCTGGAGAGCAGTGTGGGATCTGAGGGAAAACCTCTTTTTGGGGGCTCTGTTCCTGCAGGAGCTCTCCCCTCCCAGCCCCTCCTGGCAGGATC
>NW_024513489.1:0-423 GCF_017590135.1 Pyrgilauda ruficollis | reverse complement strand
ATAATGGTCTAATAAAAAGATGTAGATTTCACTTTATTTAGTGTAGATGGTAGCACTGAATTGTGTATTAATCAAGCTGCTTGATAGTTGAACAACAAACTATGAAAAATGAACGTAAGTATAAATACTTCTCATGCCTTGAAGGGTATTATTGAATATGAAAGAAAATCCTCTAATTTACAAGTAGGGAGACTTTTGTCTCTGAATTTGGACTATACATGTATACTTCAAAAAAAGAAAGCAAACAAAAATTCAAAATCAGCCCACCCTGCACGAATGCTGACTAGGAATAAGCCCACAGGAGGACTTATTCTTGAATCAGTTTTTTGCAGTTTTTGAGCAACATTCAGCAGCCTGGGACACACTGGCAAGAGAGAAACCTTAGGGAAAATAAAATTACTTTTCTATAAATGTCTCTAAACT
>NW_024513488.1:4533-5148 GCF_017590135.1 Pyrgilauda ruficollis | reverse complement strand
CCCAGCTTCTCCCAGGAATCCTCAACCTCGGTCCCTTCCCCGCTTCCCAGGGCCCCAAGTCCCAGAATTCCACCAAATTCCAGGGGAACATTCCCAGAAAACCCCTCACCAGGGCCTGTGTGGTCGGGAAGGGCTGCAGATCCCTCGGCCTGGGAAGTTTGGGAATGAGATCCTCGGGATCCACGTTGACCTGCGGGACGGACACCACACCAATCCCAGCTGCTCCCGACCCTCCGCAGCTTCCCGGGAACCGCCGGGCCGGCGTTCCCGGCCCGGCATTCCGGTTTTTTTGGGGGGTTTGGGATGCCCACCCGCATCTTGCGCTGGCGGGGGCAGAGGTAGAGGTCGAGGCAGCGCTCGAAGCGCTCGTGGATGAAGCGGGAGTAGGCGGGCACGGCGCGCAGGCTCGGGAATTGCCGCGGGATGAAGCTCAGGCGCCGCTCCGACGGCTCCTGCTGCTCCCAGGCCAGCCTCTGCGGGAACGCCGGGATCCGGGGGATAGAGGGGGAATGGGATAAGGGGGAATGGGAATGGGGGAATGGGAACGGGGAATGGGAGAAATGGGATAATGGGGGAATGGGGAATGGGGGAATGGGAATGGGGAATGGGAATGGG
>NW_024513488.1:0-4305 GCF_017590135.1 Pyrgilauda ruficollis | reverse complement strand
GGGGAATGGGAGAAATGGGAATGGGAATGGGGCAATGGGAATGGGGGGAAATGGGAATGGGGCAATGGGAATGGGGCAGTGGGAATGGGAATGGGGAATGGGAAAATGGGAATGGGGAATGGGAGAAATGGGAATGGGAATGGGGCAATGGGAATGGGGAATGGGAATGGGGAATGGGAGAAATGGGAATGGGGAATGGGAATGGGGCAGTGGGAATGGGATTGTGGGAATGGGATCGTGGGAATGGGAATGGGAAAATGGGAATGGGAGAAATGGGAATGGGGCAATGGGAATGGGGAATGGGAATGGCAATGGGAATGGGGATGGGAATGGGAAAATGGGAAATGGGAATGGGGAATGGGAGAAATGGGAATGGGGCAGTGGGAATGGGGCAATGGGAATGGGGATGGGAATGGGGAATGGGAATGGGGGAAATGGGAATGGGAAATGGGAATGGGGCAGTGGGAATGGGGTAATGGGAAATGGGATGGGACAACGGGAATGGGACAATGGGAATGGGATCGTGGGAATGGGGATGGGAAAATGGGAATGGGAGAAATGGGAATGGGAATGGGGCAATGGGAATGGGGCAATGGGAATGGGGATGGGAATGGGAGAAATGGGAATGGGAAATCAGAATGGGGAATGGGAGAAATGGGAATGGGAATGGAGCAACGGGAATGGGGCAGTGGGAATGGGATAATGGGAATGGGGAAATGGGAGAAATGGGAATGGGGCAATGGGAATGGGGTAATGGGAATGGGAAATGGGAGAAATGGGAATGGGGCAATGGGAATGGGGTAATGGGAATGGGAAATGGGAATGGGGAATGGGAATGGGGATGGGAGAAATGCGAATGGGAATGGGATCGTGGGAATGGGGTAATGGGAATGGGGATGGGAATGGGGGAATGGGAGAAATGGGAATGGGATCGTGGAAATGGGATAATGGGAAATGGGAATGGGAAATGGGAATGGGATCATGGAAATGGGATAATGGGAATGGGGATGGGGAATGGGAAAAACGGGAACGGGGAATGGAAATGGGGGAAATGGGAATGGGAATGGGGCAATGGGAATGGGATCATGGAATGGGATAATGGGAATGGGGATGGGATTGGGAGAAAAGGGAATGGGGATGTGGATGAGAATGGGGATGGGGATGGGATAATGAAATAATGGGATAATGGGGATGGAATGGGAAATGGTAAAAATGGGAATGGGGTAATGGGATTGGGAATGGGAAAAATGAGAATGGGAATGGGAATGGGATAATGGGAATGGGAATGGGGAAGGGAATGGGGATGGGATTGTGAAAAATGGGAATGAAAATGGGAAAAAGGGGAATGGGAATGGGATGGGATTGGAGATGAGGATGGGAATGTGATCATGGGAATGGGAAAAATGGGAATCGGGATAGGAAAATTAAGAATGGGAATGGGGATGGGAAAAAGGGGAATGGGAATGTGAATGGGATGGAAGGGCTCACCAAGAGCCATTCCCAGGGCCCCACTGGCAGATCCTTGGCCAGGATTTCCCACCCTCCTCATCCCACTGGGATATTTCCACCCTCCTCATCCCACTGGAGCTCTTCCCACCGGGATTTCCCTGCCCGTTTCCCCCATCCATCCCCTCTGGATCCAAATCCCACTCCAGGGCCTCTCCCAGTTATCCAGGGACACCCCAATCCCTGGGGAGCGACCCCAAATCTCCCTTCATTCCACAGGAGCCTGGAATGCTCCGGGTGGGAATCCCCAGCTGATCCTATTCCATGGGAATTCCCAAAACTCATCCCAGAGCAACCCCAGGGATGAAACATCCCCACAAATTCCCTGGAAAAACCCCTCCAAACCCAGATCCCCTCCACGCAGCAGCCCCGCGGGATCTCCCGGCATTCCCGGCATTCCCACCTCCTCGGGGCTGAGCAGGAATTCCGGGGGCGGGTTGTAGGATTCCGCGTGGCCGGGCAGCGGGATTTTGGGAGCGGGCACGTGCATCTTGTGCCGGCCCAGCACGGAGTTGGGATCCTCCCGCGCCCACAGGTCGTAAAAAGTGGGAACGTTCTCCTTGGGCTTCCGGGGCTGGATCCAGCCCATCTTGATGGCGTGGACCAGCTTGGAGACCTGCGGAGCATTCCCGGGATTTGGGGAGGGCAGGGAGGAGAGGAGTTGTCCATCCTCCTCATCCCACCGGAGCTTTTCCACTCTCCTCAGCTTTCCATGGATCCTCCTGATCCCATCTGGATCTTCCCAATCTCCTCATCCCACCGGAGCTTTCCCATTCTTCTCAGCTTTCCATGGATCCCCCTCATCCCACCGGGATCTTTCCATCCTCCTGATCCCACCAGGATCTTTCCAATCTCCTCATCCCACCTGGATCTTTCTAATCTCAATCCATTGGGACCTTTCCATCCTCCTGAGCTTTCCATCCTCCCCATCCCACCTGGATCTTCCCAATCTCCCGATCCCACCAGGACTTTTCCACCCTCCTCATCCCACCAGGATGTTCCCATGCTCCCAGCTTTTCCAATCTCCTCATCCCATTGGGATCTTTCCATTCCCCTCATCCCATTGGGATCTTTCCATCCTCTTCAGCTTTTCCATCCTCCTGATCCCACCTGGATCTTTGCCATCCTCCTGATCCCACCAGGAACTTTCCAGCCTTCTCATCCCACCTGGATCTTTCCAACCTTCTCATCCCACCAGGATCTTCCCACACTCCCAGCTTTTCCAATCTCCTCATCCCATTGGGATCTTTCCATCCTCTTCAGCTTTTCCATCCTCCTGATCCCACCTGGATCTTTGCCATCCTCCTGATCCCACCAGGAACTTTCCAGCCTTCTCATCCCACCTGGATCTTTCCAACCTTCTCATCCCACCAGGATCTTCCCACACTCCCAGCTTTTCCAATCTCCTCATCCCATTGGGATCTTTCCATCCTCTTCAGCTTTTCCATCCTCCTGATCCCACCTGGATCTTTGCCATCCTCCTGATCCCACCAGGAACTTTCCAGCCTTCTCATCCCACCTGGATCTTTCCAACCTTCTCATCCCACCAGGATCTTCCCATTCTCCTCATCCCACCGGGATCTTTCCAGTTTCCCCATCCCACCCAGATCTTTTCCATCCTCCTCATCCCACCAGGATCTTTCCACCCTCCTCATCCCACCAGGATCTTTCCAACCTTCACATCCCACCAGGATCTTCCCACACTCCCAGCTTTTCCAATCTCCTCATCCCATTGGGATCTTTCCATTCTCCTCATCCTATTGGGATCTTTCCATCCTCTTCAGCTTCTCCATCCTCCCCATCCAACCAGGATCTTCCCAACCTTCTCATCCCACCAGGATCTTTCCAACCTTCTCATCCCACTGGGATCTTTCCACCCTCCTCATCCCACCTGGATCTTTCCATCCTCCCCATCCAACCAGGATCTTCCCGATCTTCTCATCCACCCAGATCTTTCCACCCTCCTCATCCCATCAGGATCTTCCCACGCTCCCAACTTTTCCATTCTCCTCATCCCACCTGGATCTTTCCAACCTTCTCATCCCACCGGGATCTTCCCAATCTCCTGATCCCACCTGGATCTTCCCACCCTCCTCAGCTTTCCCACCCGGATCTCCACCCGGAATTCCGGGCTCTCTCTCCCACCTTTTCCTTCTCCACCAGGGAAGGGATGAAGCTCCGTTTGTCCGCGGGCCGGTTGGTCACCGGGTGGATCCGCACCTCGTGGCTGAAGAAATCCACGGACGGCTGGAAAACCGGGAATGCTCAGCCCCCAGCCCGTATTCCCAGTGGGAATTCCACCCCCAGGGTCTCCCATGGGCATTCCCAGCAGGAATTCCATCCCCGGGGCCTCCCCGCGGGCATTCCCAGCAGGAATTCCATCCCTAGGGCCTCCCCTCCCACGTTCCCAATGGGAATTCCACCCCAAGGCCTCACCTCCTGCATTCCAGATGGGAATTCTGCCCTCATTCCCAGCAGGAATTCCACCCCCCGGGACGCACCTCCCACATTCCCTTCGGGAATTCTGCTCCCAGGATCTCCCCTTTCATCATTCCTGGTGGGAATTCAATCCTTGGGGCCTCGCTTCCCACATTCCCAATGGGAATTCCACACCAGGGCCTCCCCTTACAGCATTCCCAGTGGGAATTCTGCCTGATTCCCAATGGGATTTCCATCTCTAGGGCCTCTCTTCCTGCATTCCCAATGGGAATTCCACCGCCGGGACCTCCCCTTACAGCATTCCTGGTGGGAATTCTGCCCTCACTCCCAGAAGGAATTCCACCTCCAGGACTTCCCCTC
>NW_024513487.1:0-423 GCF_017590135.1 Pyrgilauda ruficollis | reverse complement strand
TTTTTTTTTTTTGGTTTAGCAAGAGAAAAAACACATCTCCTACAACATTGATGTTTCAGTCCTCGTTTGAAGTCTGGTTAAATCTTCTCCCTGTGGATTTCAGTGCCCTTTTGGGTGGTCTAAGCCATGTTCTGTCCAGGTGTCACCAGCAGATATCTGTGACTCAGCTTTTGGACAATATTAATGGATTAATATTAATGGACTATTAATGGAAGCAGAGACCTTCTCTAAACAACTCTTGTGTGTTCTTTGGGGAGTTGGTTGGATTTGAACCCCAAATGCGCAAAAGGACTTATTTCACTCTGTGGGTTTAGTGCAACCCTCCATGCAGTGTCCTCCAGTTGAGCTGCAGTTCCCCTGCTGTAGAAGAACTTTGCACAACAAATCTGTATTTAAATCACGTTACAAGAAGTAGTAGCAGAC
>NW_024513486.1:0-423 GCF_017590135.1 Pyrgilauda ruficollis | reverse complement strand
AAAAATTCTGAGGAAGAAATGAAAAAGAGAAAAAAACCCAAAACCCTCCATTTGCTGGCAGGAGGGTTTCTCCTGAGCCCTGTGAAAAGCAGCCAAGGCAAATCTGTCAGAACTGGGAGACATCAGGGGGAGAAAACCAGGGATGGAGCTGCCTAAAGCCCAGCTTTTCCCAGGAAAGCAGGACAGCTCTCAGTGGCAGACAAAGCAGGCAGACAGAATTGTTTGACCTCTGGGAGCTCTTTGGGGAGCAGATGACAAGTGAGAAACACAAACAGAGGAGCTCATCTGCCCCTGCTTCGAGCTCTTTCACCTGTTACTGATTTCCCCAGGCAGGGCAATGACTGAAAGGCCACTTTGAAATGCAGCAGTTGATAATATTTTACATTTTAGGAGCTCATGGGAAAACCAAACCAAACCAAACCA
>NW_024513485.1:0-423 GCF_017590135.1 Pyrgilauda ruficollis | reverse complement strand
CTTTGAAAAACAGCAGCGTGCAGTGAAAACCCATTCATTTCAAGATTTCCCAGACAGTGAGACACAAAAGGCTTCAGAGGAAAACCAGTGTATCAGTGGGACCATGCTTCTCTTGGCAGGCTTAAACAGTCCCAAAGAGCTGCAGAACAGATGAGGGAAATTACAAATGGGAATGGTCGATGCTAAAAGCAGGTTCTGCATTCAAAGTGAGAGCGAATCATCTAAAAGTCATGGTCAGGCCTCTTTACAGTGAAAATTTTCTGCAGCAGTCCTCCAT
Organism: Pyrgilauda ruficollis; assembly: GCF_017590135.1. Lineage (NCBI taxonomy): Eukaryota > Metazoa > Chordata > Aves > Passeriformes > Passeridae > Pyrgilauda > Pyrgilauda ruficollis. The sequence continues at coordinate 146 of NW_024513485.1, read as the reverse complement.
CGTTCACTGACAGAACACAAAAAGGGACAAAGTCTGAAAGAACTGGAACAAGCTTCTTTGCCTGCATGGAGCCTCTGCTCTGCCCCCGCAGCGCACCCAGCTCACACCTGGCAGCTGGGCTGGGCAGAGGCACACACAAGCAACAC
>NW_024513484.1:0-423 GCF_017590135.1 Pyrgilauda ruficollis | reverse complement strand
TGTGCCCCCCTGTGCCCATTACCTGTGGCCACCTGTGCCTCCCGTGCCCCCCTGTGCCCATTACCTGAGCCCACCTGTCCCCGTTACCTGTGCCCACCTGTGCCCCCCGTGCCCCCAGACATCGACGAGTGCCGCCAGGTGCCCCCGCCCTGCTCCCCGGGGCGCTGCGAGAACTCCGAGGGCGCCTTCCGCTGCCTCTGCGGCGCCGGCTTCACCTCCGGGCCCGCGGGCACCGAGTGCCGAGGTCAGCGGCGCACCTGGGCACACCTGGGCACGCCCCGAACCCCACCTGTGCCCACCTGTGCCCTCACCTGTGCCCCCCAAACCCCACCTGTGCCCTCACCTGAGCCCACCTCTGCCCTCACCTCTGCCCCCCTGTGCCCTCACCTCTGCGTCCCCATGCCCACCTGAGCTCACCTGTGC
>NW_024513483.1:0-423 GCF_017590135.1 Pyrgilauda ruficollis | reverse complement strand
TTTTCATGTCAATTGCAGAACTGTGGTAGTGATGCTAGTCCTTTCCCCATACTAACACCACCTATGGTTCAGCTGATCGAAAGTTTTACATGTTTTTCTTTGCATTGCTGAGATGCTGGGATGTGTCTGGAACCCTCGTGCTTGGTTTCGTGCCATGAGACCTGGGAATGTGTGTCTGCGAGAAACAATGCATGTTGTAGATAACTGACTGGCTTTTGACATTTTTGGTGCCTGAGTGTGCCTGTGGTAGGATCAGCTGGTCTTCTGTTTTGATGGTAAGATGAAGACTAAGAAGTATTCTGTTTTCATCAAAATTAAGTTTTCTTTTGCTGGCCACATTGATAAGCACTTCCAATCGAATGGCCCTTCATGAAGAAGGCCATTCAAATACTTTGCAAATCTCAGTCAAGTGAATGCAGACTG
>NW_024513482.1:0-423 GCF_017590135.1 Pyrgilauda ruficollis | reverse complement strand
CTATTTCAGGTTCTGAGGCGTCGGCGGAGTCTTATAGTAAAAAGAATATAAATTCTGTAATAAGCTAACATTTCTTTGCAAAAAGTGTTGATTTACATTATGTCTAAAGAGAGAAGAATCTTTAAAATAAATTCTTCTGTTTGGCTTAATTTTTATTACATTTATTACTTATTAAGGTTTTGAGAAATCATGAGACTCATCTGCAGTTAACTTTTATAGGTTGGAAAGGCAGAAAACCTACTAAAACAGACCTCTTATTTTGCATAGCATCTTTTAAAAAAAACCTTGAAAACAAGTTCAATATTGTCTTTCATACATGTTTCTGACTTGGTTTTGTCTCATACTCTTGAGATATATTATGTACCCACTGGTGGTGAGAAAACGTGTTCCCAATTTCTATAAAATGTCTATAGATGAATAGTT
>NW_024513481.1:0-423 GCF_017590135.1 Pyrgilauda ruficollis | reverse complement strand
GGCTGACAGGCCTGTTGTTCCCCAGATTCTCCTTCTGCCTCTTCTTACAGATAGGCATCACACTTGCTAAATTCTAGTCACCTGGGACCTCCCTAGTTGACCTAGTGTTTTGGCCCTTCTAATTTTCTCATTATAGCCTTGTAGTCCTCCTGAACTGCCTGCTCCTTTCTCCAGAGGTGATAAACTCTCTCTTTCTCCCTGAGTTCCAGCAAAAGCTCTCTGTTCTGCCAGGCCTGTCTTCTTCCCCACCTGCTTGTCTTTGGGCACATGAGAAGGCCCTGCTCCTGCATCTTTAAAAGTTCCTTCTTGGAGAGTGTCCAGCCTCCCAAGGGACTCTTTCAACCAGTGTTCTAAACAGGCCAAAGAGGAAGCCTTGTGTATTTGTTTTGGTTTAGAGCAAGTTTGGGAGATAACTCCCAAAGG
>NW_024513480.1:0-423 GCF_017590135.1 Pyrgilauda ruficollis | reverse complement strand
CGGCGGCGCGCGCGGCAGCGGAGGAGCTGCCTTCGGCCTCAGCCGCCTCTTCCTCCTCCTCCCCATCCTCCTCCTCTTCTCCCGTCCCCATCCTCCTTCTCCGCTTCATCCCCATCCTCCTCTTCCTCCTCTCCCCCCGCCCTCCCCATCGCCTCCGTCCTCCTCCGCTTCATCCCCCTCCCCATCCTCATCCTCCCCCTGCTCGCCGCCTCCATCCCTCTCCTCATCCTCCTCTTCCTCCCCTTCTCCCCTCTCTGCTCGCCGTCTCCATCCCCCTCCTCATCCTCCTCTTCCTCCCCACCTTCCTCCCTCCTCCTCCTCTTCCTCCCACCCTCCTCCTCCTCTCCCGATGGGCCCCCCCGGCCCGGCCACGCGGCTCTTGCCCCCCCTCGTTCTGGCGCTCGCAGGTAAAGGGGGGGGGAG
>NW_024513479.1:0-423 GCF_017590135.1 Pyrgilauda ruficollis | reverse complement strand
ACACAGAACTGCCACAACATGGCTTCCACCACAGCTTTCTCCTTTGAATCATCCCGGAGGATCATCTGGGCTCCGTACCTCTTGGAGAAAGAGAGAGCTTGGGCATGCAGCAGTCACCATGTGCCCTGGGCTGAGGGCTCCATTTCCTTGTTAGGAATGAAGGTATCCTAAGCATGACTCTAAACTATGGGCAAAACAGAGCTGAATGGTGATCTTCATCCTTGCTTTAAGATGAATTGCACTGGTGGGCTCTGGAGAAAACAAAGTATGTGCTGAAAATAACTCCAGGCTGTGCCAGCTTTGCTCATGGCTGCCCTGGGACAGACTTGGTGGTCACTCTTGTCCTTGGGAGGTCTAGGGCCTCATTCTGTCTGTTGGACAGCCAGGACTCTCTCTGTCAGTGCCACTTTCTGCACCAGGCAC
>NW_024513478.1:0-423 GCF_017590135.1 Pyrgilauda ruficollis | reverse complement strand
CCCAAATCTGGAGACACCCATTGTGTTTTTAGCTCAGTTCATGGCTTTTGTAAGTGTGTCTGGGTTACAGGGATCTTTGCCTGGCAGGGAGGGAGGAAGGCTCCCTGCCTGTGGCACAGAGTTAGAGCGAGGTGAGCTTCAAGGTCCCTCCCCAACCCAGCCACTCACCATTCCATTATTCTATGATTTCAACCGATGTTTTTCCCAGATAGCACATGAAAGAAGTAACTGGAATCTCAGAAATCTTCGGGAAGGAAGTGGAAGTCACGGAGAAACCCTCCTGTGACTGTTTCTGTAGGTGCAGGAGGAGCTGAGCCTGCACCGGAGCCCCGGGCTGTGCGAGTCAGGCTCTGGTGTGTCTGAGAGGAAACGCTGCCGGGTGGCATTGCTGTGCTGCAGGGACAGGGACAGGGACAGGACACG
>NW_024513477.1:4133-5340 GCF_017590135.1 Pyrgilauda ruficollis | reverse complement strand
CCAGTACAAACCAGTACAGACCAGTACTGAGCACTATAAACCAACATGGACCAGTATGAACCAGTATTCCCAGTGCCATTCCCGCTCCCCCGCAGTCCCTCCCAGTATAAACCAGTTCCTTCCAGTCCCTCCCACTCCCATTCCCAGTCTGTTGGAGACCCCCCCAGTCCCTCCCAGTATAAACCAGTCCCTCCCATTCCCATTCCCATTCCCAGTACTCCCAGTCCCCCCAGTCCCATTCCCAGTCCCCCCAGTCCCATTCCCAGTATCCCCAGTCCCATTCCCAGTACTCCCAGTCCCATTCCCAGTACTCCCAGTCCCATTCCCAGTACTCCCAGTCCCCCCAGCGCCATTCCCAGTACTCCCAGTATCCCCATTCCCAGTACCCCCAGTCCCCCCAGTCGCATTCCCAGTCCCATTCCCAGTGCCATTCCCAGTACTCCCAGTATTCCCAGTACTCCCAGTACTCCCAGTATTCCCAGTATTCCCAGTATTCCCAGTATTCCCAGTACTCCCAGTACTCCCAGTATTCCCAGTACCTCGACGCTGATCCGTTTCTCGCCGTACACCGACTCTCCCGGCACCAGGTTCCGCGTCACCAGCGCGTCCTCGCGGCCCCGGCAGATGAACACACCTGGGCAGGTGAGACAGGTGAGAGACAGGTGAGACAGGTGAGAGACAGGTGAGACAGGTGAGAGACACCTGGGATAGACCTAGCACACCTGGGACACACCTGGGACAGGTGAGAGACAGGTGGGACAGGTGAGAGACAGGTGAGACAGGTGAGAGACAGGTGAGACAGGTGAGAGACACCTGGGATAGACCTAGCACACCTGGGACACACCTGGGACAGGTGAGAGGCAGGTGAGACACACCTGGGATAGACCTGGGACAGGTGAGAGACACCTGGGACAGACCTAGCACACACCTGGGCAGGTGAGAGACAGGTGAGACAGGTGAGAGACACCTGGGATAGACCTAGCACACCTGGGACACACCTGGGACAGGTGAGAGACAGGTGAGAGACAGGTGAGAGACAGGTGAGACAGGTGAGAGACACCTGGGATAGACCTAGCACACCTGGGACAGGTGAGAGACAGGTGAGACACACCTGGGATAGACCTGGGACAGGTGAGAGACACCTGGGACAGACCTAGCACACACCTGGACAGGTGAGAGACAGGTGAGAGACACCTGGGATAGACCT
>NW_024513477.1:0-3379 GCF_017590135.1 Pyrgilauda ruficollis | reverse complement strand
CCCCAGTCCCCCCAGTTGCATTCCCAGTCCCATTCCCAGTGCCATTCCCAGTACTCCCAGTATTCCCAGTACTCCCAGTATTCCCAGTATTCCCAGTATTCCCAGTATTCCCAGTACTCCCAGTACTCCCAGTATTCCCAGTACCTCGACGCTGATCCGTTTCTCGCCGTACACCGACTCTCCCGGCACCAGGTTCCGCGTCACCAGCGCGTCCTCGCGGCCCCGGCAGATGAGACAGGTGAGAGACAGGTGAGACACACCTGGGACAGGTGAGACAGGTGACAGACAGCTGGGATAGACCTAGCACACGCCTGGGACAGGTGAGACAAGTGAGAGACACCTGGGACACACCTGGAATACACCTGAGAGACCTAATGTACACCTGGGAAACACCTGGGCAGGCAGAACAGGTGACAGACATGACAGAGACACCTGAGACACACCTGGGCTGGGGAGTATCCCCAGTTCCCCTCCCAGTATAAACCAGTATAAACCAGTATCCCCAGTTCCCCTCCCAGCCCCTCCCAGTATAAACCAGTATCCCCAGTTCCCCTCCCAGCCCCTCCCAGTATAAACCAGTATCCCCAGTTCCCCTCCCAGCCCCTCCCAGTATAAACCAGTATCCCCAGTTACCCTCCCAGTCCCTCCCAGTATCCCCAGTTCCCCTCCCAGCCCCTCCCAGTATAAACCAGTATCCCCAGTTACCCTCATGCCGGTGCGGCTCCACCGTCACTTTTTTCCCGCCTTTGAAGCCGCCGCGGGCTCCGCCCCTGGCCCCGCCCCCTCGGCCGCGGCCACGCCCACGAGGGCCTCCTCTGGCTCCGCCTCCTCCTCTGGCTCCGCCCCCGCCGCGGGCCACGCCCCCTCCTCTGGCTCCGCCTCCTCCGCGGGGCGTGAAACCGGAACCTGCGGGGGGAACTGGGTTATACTGGTTTGTACTGGGAGGGACTGGGGAGACTGGTTTGTACTGGTTTGTACTGGGAGGGAACTGGGTTATACTGGTTTGTACTGGGAGGGAACTGGGTTATACTGGTTTGTACTGGTTTGTACTGGGAGGGAACTGGGTTATACTGGGTTGTACTGGTTTACACTGGGAGAGGAACTGGGTTATACTGGTTTGTACTGGGAGGGACTGGGGATACTGGTTTGTACTGGTTTGTACTGGGAGGGAACTGGGTTATACTGGTTTGTACTGGGAGGGACTGGGGATACTGGTTTGTACTGGGAGGGAACTGGGTTATACTGGGTTGTACTGGTTTACGCTGGGAGAGGAACTGGGTTATACTGGTTTGTACTGGAAGGGAACTGGGTAATACTGGGATATACTGGGAGGAACTGGGAGGGAACTGGGGATACTGGGAGGGACTGGGAGGGGAACTGGGTTATACTGGTTTATACTGGTTCATACTAGGAGGGAACAGGGGACACTGGGAGGGGAACTGGGTTATACTGGGAGAGAGTGGATTATACTGGGAGAGACTGGAAGGGGAACTGGGGATATACTGGTTTATACTGGGAAGAATTGGGAGGAAACTGGGTTATACTGGGAGAGACTGGGAGGGGAACTGGGTTATACTGGGATATACTGGGAGAGAAACCGGGGATACTGGAAGGAACTGGGATGAACTGGGAGGGGAACTGGGTTATACTGGGAGGAACTGGGATATAATGGGTTATACTGGGAGAGACTGGGAGAGCAATTGGTTTGGACTGGGAGGGGAGCTGGGGATACTGGGAAGAACTGGGAGAGACTGGGAGGGACACTGGGCTATACTGGGATATACTGGGAAAAGAATTAGGTTATACTGGGAGAGACTGGGAGGGGAACTGGGTTATACTGGGAGAGAAACTGGGGATACTGGAAGGGACTGGGATGAACTGGGAGGGGAACTGGGTTATACTGGGAGGGAACTGGGGATACTGGGGGGGACTGGGATATACTGGGATATACTGGGCTATACTGGGCTATACTGGGTTATACTGGGCTGTACTGGGTTATACTGGGTTATACTGGGTTATACTGGGTTATACTGGGTTATACTGGGTTATACTGGGTTATACTGGGCTATACTGGAATGGGAACTGGGGATACTGGAAGGGTACTGGTTTATACTGGGAGGGACTGGGAGGGCACTGGGGCTCCCAGCACGGGCAGCCCTGGGGTACTGGTCCGTACTGGTTTATACTGGTTTATACTGGGACTCACCTCTGCCTCGGAAGCCGCCACGTCCACCCCGGGGGCTGAAACCTGCGGGGAACTGGTTTAGACTGGGATGGACTGGGATGGACTGGGAGGGAACTGGGAGGGACTGGGAGGGACTGGGAGGGACTGGGAGGGACTGGGATGGACTGGGAGGGACTGGGATGGACTGGGCTATACTGGGAGGGAACCGGAGGCTCCCAGTGCTCCCAGTTTGGCTCCAATGCCACCCCCAGTCCCTCCCAGTATAACCCAGTTACCCCCAGTCCCTCCCAGTCCCCTCCCAGTGTCCCCAGTTCAGCTCTGCCTCCATCCCAGTATGGCCCAGTTCATCCCAGTCCCTTCCCAGTAACCCCCAATTCCTCCCAGTCCCCCCACCCAGTTTGTCCCAGTTTATCCCAGTTACCCCCAAATCCTCTCCCAGTAACTCCCAGTTTGTCCCAGTGTCCCCAGTTCAGCTCTGGCTCCATCCCAGTCGCTCCCAGTTCACTCCCAGTTTGTCCCAGTTCCCTCCCAGTCCCTCCCAGTTCATCCCAGTCCCTCCCAGTCCCCCCCAGTCCCTCCCAGTCCATCCCAATCCCCCCCAGTCCCCCCCAGTTCATCCCAGTCCATCCCAGTTCCCACCCGGCCTCATCGCGCCGCTTTCTCCACGCGGGGCTCGCGCGCCTCTGCCGGAACCGGAAATGACGCCACAAGCAGAGTCCCTTCCGCAGCCCCCCGCGCATGCGCATGCCGCTCCCGACGCTCAAACCCCGCCCCCTTTTGGGCGGAAGTTCCCTCAGAGCGCCCCGAGGAGGATCCTGAGGGGATTTGGGGGTAAAAAACGGGGATTTTGGGACAAAAATGGGGATTTTTGGGGTGAAAAACCGGGATTTTAGGAGAAAAGTGAGGATTTTGAGGTAAAAACTGGTGGTTTTGGGGCTGTAACGAGGCTTTTCCGGTGTTTTGGCGCCGTTTCCGGGCGGTTCCGGCGGACTCTCGGCTCGGCGCCGCCGCCATTTTTCCTCCCAGTGGAGACTCTCCGGCCTGAAAAGCGCCGCTCTGTGGTCTTTAGTGACGTCATCTCCGGCGACTCTCCGTGGCTTCCGGCGTGACTCGTTGGTTCCGGCGAGCGGCGAGCGAGGGTGAAAGTGACTTTGAGAGCTGGGACGTACTGGGAGAACTGGGAGGGACTGGGGG
>NW_024513476.1:0-423 GCF_017590135.1 Pyrgilauda ruficollis | reverse complement strand
CTTAAACTCAGTTTTAAGTCCAGTTCTGTCTGGGTCAGGCTCTGCCAGCCCGTCAGGAGCTGTGTGTGCTGCACTGAGTGCTGAGGGGCAAAATAAGGGAATTAAACTGAGTATTAGAGGACCAAAGTGGAACCACTTTGGCTGATGCTGGGAGATCCCCTCAAACAGCAAAGAATTCAGATTTTTCTGTATTTTCTGCTGCTTTTCACCCCCAGCCTCCTCTGCCACATCTCTTCTGCCTTTTCAAAGTCTCTGTGGATTTTTGGAGGGTTTGTTGCAGGGTTTGTTTGGAGGGTTTGTTTTGGGGGCTTTGTCAAAGGGTTTGTTTTGGAGGGTTTGTTTTGAGGGGGTTGTTTTAGAAGGTTTGTTTTGGAGAGTTTGTTGCAGGTTTGTTTTGGGGTGTTTGTTTTTAGGGCTGTTTTT
>NW_024513475.1:0-423 GCF_017590135.1 Pyrgilauda ruficollis | reverse complement strand
GCGCGGCGGGGCGGGGCGGGCAGGGGGGGAAGTGACGTCACCGTGTCCCGGCGGCGTGACGTAGGTGGCGCGGCGGTTGCTGAGGACGGCGCCGTCGCGCACCACCCCCGCCCCCACCTTGTTGGCGGAGCCCTCCAGGCCCAGCACGGTCGGCATGACGTCACGGCCGTAGGGGGGGGGACTGCAGTGACGTCACGTCGCGCCGCCGCCGCTCCGCCGCCGCCGCCTCACGGCGATTCTCCCGCCGCTCCGCTGCGTCACTTCCGCTTCCCGCCTTTCCCCGCCTCCTCCTCCTCCCCAGCGTTTCCGCTTCCGGCCACGCCCCCTTCCCCGGGCATCCCCCTCACGGCTCTTCCCGCGCTCGCCGGGACGCTCGCGCCGCTCCCGCCGCCGCCGCTGATTGGTCCCGCGCGCTGAGGCACG
>NW_024513474.1:0-423 GCF_017590135.1 Pyrgilauda ruficollis | reverse complement strand
ATAGTAAAAGGAAAATGCTTCCTTTGAGTAGAGTTGGGAAAACCTGAAAGAGGAACTTTGTTTAATTTGCAGAAGTTGCAAATTAGCTATGCAATGCTGGTTCTGAATATACAAACCAAAATTTTATAGCCCACTTCAGAAATATTTAAGGGACATATTCACAAACTTACTTGGAACTAAAAATGAGCCAGAAAATTTCCAAAGGGGGCAAAGTGAATTAGCTCAATGAATATCCTCTGTGGTACAGTGACCTGTGTTAGCTGAAGTTTTGGATCACTGTATCTAGTGTTTTATTATATAGGCTATGTGTCAGCAAAGTTTATAGGAAAAGGTCTTCTAATTGTTCAGGTAAATTCTCAGTGCAATTTTTGAATCTCTTCTTCATGTCCAAATAGAAACTTTGTTTTGGCTTTTTTTTTTTTT
>NW_024513473.1:0-423 GCF_017590135.1 Pyrgilauda ruficollis | reverse complement strand
AAAAAAAAAGATTGGAACATTGATTTAATCATGTTTCCATTTGAGGTTCAAATGGAAGCCCCTGAATAGCTTGGAGGCATTACTTTCTAAGCTGTCAGGATGGTTTCGGATGCATGGGGCTTAGTGCCAATTTTAATTTACGTGAGAATGCAAAAGGAAAGGACAAAATAGAAATGTGGGATATTATTCATCTCCTTATCTTTCTACTACCTATGAATGCAAAATAAAAACCTGTGAACAAAAGGCCCCACAGAAAAGGTTGGGACTGGCTGCTCTTCAAAGCAGTTATCACACAGATGCTGCTTTTGCATAGGTAACAGAGGATACACTTTGCTGGTGAATCAAATTAACAAAATGTGATGGAGAAAATCATCAACTGAACGGATTGCTGCAGCCCAGTGGAAATATTATAGATTTATACTT
>NW_024513472.1:0-423 GCF_017590135.1 Pyrgilauda ruficollis | reverse complement strand
TTTTTTTTTTTTTTTTTCCCAGGGACTGCCATATTTCAGAAGAAAAAATTAATCATCAGGCCATTATGTTCATCCTCCACCAAGAAGAGAGAAAATTTTTCTTTGAAACTCAAGGAAAATTTTCTGCAAGCCTTCACTGCCCTTTCTCATAACAACAAACAGCAGTGAAGCAATCTAAAGCCAATGCAGATTTATGGCTGAAACAACCTCCTGATTTTAGACACCAGCTCTATAAGTCATCCAAATTTCCTCAGAAGCCACAAGGAAAGGAAAATGAGAAACTGAAAGAAAGGGCCGAAAATGACCTCAGAGGCCACAGTTATGCCAGAGCTGAACTTAGGGTTAGGGCTGAGAAAACCACAAACCCAAGGGTTTCAGGGACAATGACACTACAAAAGGCATGCCAAGGGGGTACAGCACTGC
>NW_024513471.1:0-423 GCF_017590135.1 Pyrgilauda ruficollis | reverse complement strand
CTGGGGGAGCTCTGAGGACTCAGACCCGGGAGGTTCTGCACCCTGGGGAGAAACCACCACCCTGAGTGTGAACACCTTCAGGATTTTCTCCGTGAGAAGCCTGTTTGGGATGCGCTCTCTCACCCTCTCCCTGCCCGCAGGTTCCCAGGGGGAAGCGGGACAACCTTCCCCCACACATCTGCTCGCTGGCACACAGAGCCTACAGGAACCTGCTGCTGCAGCGGCACGACCAGGCCATCATCCCCCTGGGGCACAGCGGGGCCGGCAGGACCCGGTGCTGCCAGAGAGCCCTGGAGTACCTGGTGGGCACGGCGGGCAGCCTGGACGGCAGGGTGACAGGTATGGGCAGGGGGAAAGGTGTGGGCAGGGGGAAAGGTGTGGGCAGCATGTCAAGCATGGGCAGGGATGGCACTGGGTGCTCGG
>NW_024513470.1:0-423 GCF_017590135.1 Pyrgilauda ruficollis | reverse complement strand
GTCATATTTTTCCTATATGTAACTAAAAAACTGTATTCTTAGACAGAATAGGTACTTTACAAGGTACATCAACAGAAAGTGAAGTGAAAACAACTTGCAAAATGCAGGGAAGAAAGCTGCACAATCCATCAGATTCTGCATAATGTAATGTTGTATTTAGAATTTTAAATTTTGTGAAAATAAAAATACCAAACGGAATCTGATGAAGCTGTCTACAATAAATGAGTACATTCTGGAAATTGCTTCTTCTGTAATTTAAGTGACTAAAAAATTCTTCTGAACTTCACAGCTGGTTAGTATGAGCCTTGATGAAACTACTAACAGGAGTCAGTATATAATATAGATATTTCTTAGTGTGACACTGAAAGTGCTTGTGAAAACAGCCTCAAGAGGAGGTGGATAAGATTGCCACTTGCAGGCCCC
>NW_024513469.1:0-423 GCF_017590135.1 Pyrgilauda ruficollis | reverse complement strand
AGAGCCGCGCGCGGGGCCGCCTCAGCCTCAGCCACAGCCCCGCTCCGGCACCGCCGCCCCGCCGGCAGCGCGGGGGAGGCAGCGCCGAGCCCCCGCCCCTGCTGCTTCTCGGGTTTTTTTCAATTTTTTTCTTTCCCCTTACCCTTCCGATTTTTCAGATTTGCCGGTTTCTTCCCTCTCTCTCTTTGCCCGGGGGAGAGGCGCTGCGGCCGCCCGAAGGCACCGCGGCGTAGCGGGAGCGGCGGCCGGGTGCATGAGCGGCGCGGCTGCCGCCGGCCGTGCCTCACCGCCGGGGCTCTGCCGCTGGGAGGCGAGGCGAGCCGGGAGCGCCGCCGCAGCCCGGTCCGGCCCGGGCAGCCCCCCCGCCGCGCCCCTCGGGCAGGGGATGCTCCCGCCGCCGCCGCCGGCTGCCGCATCCCTGCG
>NW_024513468.1:0-423 GCF_017590135.1 Pyrgilauda ruficollis | reverse complement strand
AGCCCGCCCTCGCTCCCTATTGGCTGCGCAGCCGCCAGGTCCCGCCCACCGCTTCCCGCTCCGGCCGCCCGGCGCGTTTTCGCGGTCTTCAGGGGAGGCGGGGCCTGGCGCGGCGCGGCGCACGCTGACTGGCTGTCCCCTACTGTTGCCGTAGCGCACGCCTCTCTGATTGGGTGGCCTGCGCGCGGCGCGCTCTGGCCGCTGCCCCGCCGGGGGAGGTCCGGATGGGGGTACGGGGACCAATCGCGACGCTCCCCAAGGGCTCTCGGCCAATCAGCGCTCGCACTTGTTGCCGGGGCGCCGAGGGAGTGGCGGTGCCAGCTACTGCCGCCCCCTGGCGGCCGAGAGCGGCAGCGCCCTGCGGGAACGCGCGCGGGTCCCCGCGGCCCCCGGGCTGTGAGGGGTGACACCGACCGTGATGGG
>NW_024513467.1:0-423 GCF_017590135.1 Pyrgilauda ruficollis | reverse complement strand
ATATATATATATATATATAAAAGAATATTAATGTGGTTTACTATCTATGCTCAGCATATTTTCTTCAAAGAAAAAGTTGGAGATTACGATCTAAGATGCTACTTTGCAGAGTGAGGAACCGCTGCTATGAAGAAAATTAAGCACAGATATGTAAGGAAAGGGAATTGCTGCTGAGCAGGACAAATCTATATTTTTGTGAACCATGGGACCATAGGATGTGTGGCTGTAGAAGGAGTAAAGTCTCTTCCAGGAATCTCAGTGAAGATGCACTCTATTGTCAACACAGAAGTGATATTGGTAATATTTGCAGCTTGGGTTCCTTAACAGAGGCTAGAGAAGACTATTTAATACAGCAACACATGTAATCAGAGAAACAGGAAACCCCCCAGCTTTACACAGAGCAGCCATGAACTTCCATGTGGC
>NW_024513466.1:0-5399 GCF_017590135.1 Pyrgilauda ruficollis | reverse complement strand
AATTCACATTTTGGCATCCAAAATTCACATTGCAGCCCTAAAATCCTCTGGTTCAGAGCCAAAATTCACATGCAGCAGCAAACACTCACAATTCGGTGTCAAAAATTCACATTTTGGTGTCAAAAATTCACATTTTGGTATCAAAAATTCACATTTGGTGTCAAAAATTCACAAATTGGTGTCAAAAATTCACATTGCAGCATCAAAAATTCACATTTGGTGTCAAAAATTCACATTTTGGTGTCAAAAATTCACAATTTGGCATCAAGAATTCACATTGCAGCCCAAAAAAATCCTCTGGTTCAGAGCCAAAATTCGCATTTTGGCATCCAAAATTCAAAATTTAGCATCAAAAATTCACATTTTGGCATAAAATATTCACATTCAGCATCAAAAATTCACATTTTGGTATCAAAAATTCACATTTTAGCATCAAAAATTCACAATTTGGCATCCAAAATTCACATTTTAGCAGCAAAAATTCACATTGCAGCCCCAAAATCCTGTGGTTCTGCCCCAAAATTCACATGTTGGCACCAAAAATTCAGATTTTGGCACCAAAATCCTGCGTTTCAACCCCAAAATTCCAGATTTCATCTGACATTTCAACCCCAAAATCCTCTGGTTCAGCCCCAAAATTCACATTTTGGCTCCAAAAATTCACATTTCAGACCCAAAAATTCACATTTTGGCCCCAAAATCCCACATTTGATCCCCAAATTTCATATTTCAGCCCCAAAATCCCACATTTCGTTCCCAAAATTTGACCTTTTTGACTAAAAATTTGACTTTTTGGCCCCGAAATCCCACATTTCGAGCCAAATTTTGACCTTTTGGACCCAAAATTTGACTTTTTGGACTCAAAATGTCACATTTCACCCCCCAAATTTCACATTTTTCACAAAAAAACTCCAAAAAACCCCCCCAAAAAAACACCAAAAACATAAAAAGTGAGAGTTTGACCCCCAAAAAACCCAAAGGGGGGAAGTTTGACCCAAAAAAACCCCCAAAAATCCCAAAAAACCCCAAAAGGGGGAAGTTTGACCCAAAAAAAACCCCACAAATGGGGGTGACCCCAAAGCCCCCCAAAAATGGGGGGGACCCCAAACCCCCTCACAAAGGGGGGGGGTCAAAAAAAATCCCCTAAAATTGGGGTGATCCTGAAATCCCCATGAAGGGGGTGACCCCAAACCCCAAAAATTGGGGTGATTTTTGGCATCAAAAATTCACATTTTGGCACAAAAATATTCAGATTTAGACCCCAAAATCCTGCACTTCCTCCCCAAAAATTCACATTCAGCATCAAAATTCGAATTTAGCACCAAAAATTCACATTCAGCATCCAAAATTCACATTGCAGCCCCAAAATCCTCTGGTTCAGAGCCAAAATTCACAATTTGGCATCCAAAATTCACATTTTAGCATCAAAAATTCAGATTTTAGCATCAAAAATTCACATTTTGGCACCAAAAATTCACATTTCAGCCCCAAAATCCTGGGGTTCAACCCCAAAATCTCACACGGCAGCCTTAAAATCTGGGGTTCAGCCCCAAAATTCACATTGCAGCATCCAAAATTCACATTTTGGCACCCAAATTTTGATATTGCAGCCCCAAAATTCACATTTCAGCACCAAAAATTCACATTTCAGACCCAAAAATTCACATTTTGGCACTTAAAATCCACATTTCAGCCCCAAAAATTCACATTTTGGCCCCAAAACCCCACATTTCATCCCCAAAATTGCACATTTGATCCCCAAATTTCATATTTCAGCCCCAAAATCCCACATTTCGTTCCCAAAATTTGACTTTTTGGCCCCGAAATCCCACATTTCGAGCCAAATTTTGACCTTTTGGACCCAAAATTTGACTTTTTGGACCCAAAATTTCACATTTCACCCCCCAAATTTCACATTTTTCACAAAACCTCAGGAGGGGTCACCCCAAACCCCCTCACAATGGGGGTCATCCCCAAACTCCCTAAAATGGGGGTGACTCCAAACCCCCTCAGGAGGGGTCACCCCAAACCCCCTCACAATGGGGGTCACCCCAAACCCCTCAAAATGGGGGTCACCCCAAACCCCCCTCAGGAGGGGACACCCCAAACCCCCTCACAAAGGGGGTGACCCCAAACCCCCTCACAAAGGGGGGTCACCCCAAACCCCCTCAGGGCTGTCACCCCCTCACACAAAAAAGGCGGGAACCCCCACACCCCACTGAGGGGGGCGCCTCCATTTTCCCCCTGAGGGGGGCGATGCCCCGCCCCCCCCATCGCCCTCATCCCTGAGGGGGGAGCCCTCCATTGTTCAATGACAGCTCCCTCACGGCCCCTCCCGCCCCTCGCACCTGCGGTCCGTGGCCATGGCGACCCCCGGCCGCCCTCCCGGGGGGGCTCCGCGCCGTTCTCCCCTCACCGGGAGCCCCGCGCCCGCCGCCATCGCGGAGCCGCCGCCGCCGCCCCGGCCGGCACTGACTGACAGCGGGCAAGCGCCGCGGCCAATCAGCGCTCGAGTTCCGCGTCTGGGACCGCCCACTCGCAGCGTCTTCGCCAATCAGGCGAGGGAGCTGCAATGACAAGTCCCGCCTGCCGCTCCTCTAACCAATGGAATTGCGCATTCGAGTTGATAGGCAGGGCGTTTATCCAATGAGCGCCAAGGAGGGGCTCGGCGCCCACACCCCCGTGAGAAGCGGTGGGAAGAGGTGTGGAAGCGACGAATGGAAGGCTCAGGTGCGGAGCGGTGGGAAGCGGTGTGGGAACCGGCGCTCAGGTGCGGATGATTGATGGGTAAAACAGCCAATCAACTGCCGCGTCTCGCTTGGAGTGGCACCTGGCTGACAGGGGAGGACAACAAGCCCCGCCGCTGCACCTGAAGGCTTGGATGTGATTGACAGAAGTATCAGCCAATTGCAGCGCAGAAGCTGCTGAGACAGCCAATAGAAGAGCGGGTACGAGACGGAGTCCCGCCCTCCAGCTCTTTGTGCTGCTCCCGCCCTCCTAGGGAGACTATTGGCCACTGGCGATGATTGACAGGCGTCTGTTCCAATGGGGCGTCGAGGAGCCGTGTGGCGTGGGAGAGCGGCGCCACTGGGGACCCCAGGCATGGGGGAGAGCGGTGAGGGGTCAGCCGGGATGGAGTGAGGATCGCTCCTTCCCTCAAGGGTCTGGGAATGCCCAGGGATGAGGAGAGGGGATCCCTCCTTCCCTCAGGGATCTGGGGTTCAGGGATCCCTCCTTCCCTCAGGGATCTGGGGTTCGGGGATCCCTCCTTCCCTCAAGGATCTGGGAATGCCCAGGGATGAGGTGAGGGGATCCCTCCTTCCCTCAGGGATCTGATCTGGGAATGCCCAGGGATGGGCTGAGGGGATCCCTCCTTCCCTCAGGGATCTGGGGTTCGGGGATTCCCCATTCCCTCAGGGATCTGGGGTGAAGGCATCCCCCATTCCCTCAGGGATCTGGGGTGAGGGGATCCCCCATTCCCTCAGGGATCTGATCTGGGAATGCCCAGGGATGGGCTGAGGGGATCCCCCATTCCCTCAGGGATCTGGATCTGGGAATGCCCAGGGATGGGCTGAGGGGATCCCTGAGGGAATCAGGGATCTGGGAATGCCCAGGGATGGGGTTTGGGGATCCCCCATTCCCTCAGGGATCTGGGAATGCCCAGGGATGGGCTGAGGGGATCCCCCATTCCCTCAGGGATCTGGGAATGCCCAGGGATGGGCTGAGGGGATCCCTGAGGGAATCAGGGATCGGGATCTGGTAGTGCCCAGGCCTGGGGCGTCAGGGTGTGAAAAACACGTTCACTCTCCTGTGAACATTGGAAAAGTTGAATTAAGGACAAGGGGAGACAAGGACTGTACAGCAAACATTACCAAGAGCACCCTGTTATCTTCGGGGGTACCCCTTAAATACCTTTTAATTACATCCGCCTGTTGCATATTCATAACCCTCATGCATATTCATAGCCTGGTCTACATTTTCCAGGCACTATTTTACATGGCTCCTCCTCGGCTCCAGCTTTGCAGAGCACGTGTGTTCCTTGGCTGCTCTTTGTAGCAAAGTTACTGTAACATCACACACGTAAAATCCACTTTAATGTTTGTGGAAAGCCAACGTTGTGGTATGGATCTACAGCATTAATTACAGCAGGAATGAAATTATACCTTTATAGCAAAGTTACTGTAACATCACACGTGCAAAATCCACTCTAATGTTTGTGGAACGCCCACCTTGTGGTATGGATCTACAGCATTAATTACAGCAGGAATAAAAATGATATTTTTATAACAAAGGTAGTTTAACATCACACCTATAAAATCCATTTTAATACTTGCAAAAAGCCAATATTGTAATATGGATCTACAACATTAATTACAACGGGAATAAAAATTATATCTTTATAGCAAAGTTAATTTAACATCACGCATATAAAATCCATTTTAATACTTGCAAAAAGCCAATATTATAATCCGGATCTATGACAATGGAAGGGTGGAGTTTTGCTCTGAAGGTCCAGTGGTGGTGGAGATGGGCCTGGTCTTCCTCTGGGAATGTGGTGGAGAAGAAAAGCTGCTCTTCTTGGAAAAGCTGTTCTTCTGGGAACCCAGTGGAGATGGAAGCTGCTCCTCTGGGAACGCGGTGGAGAAGGTGGGAATCCCGTGGAGATGAAAGCTGCTCGTGGAATCCGGTGGAGAAGGTGGGAATCCCATGGAGATGGGAGCTGCTCCTCTGGAATTCCATGGAGAAGGTGGGAATCCACTGGAGAAGAAAGTTGCTCCTCAGGGAATGCAGGGGGAAAGGTGGGAACCCTATAGAGAAGAAAGCTGCTCCTCTGGGAATCCTGTGGAGAAGAAAGATGCTCTTCCTGGAATCCTGTGGAGGAGGTGGGAATCCCATGGAGATGGAAGCTGCTCCTCTGGAATCCCGTGGACAAGGTGGGAATCCTGTGGAGATGGAAGCTGCTCTTCTTGGAATCCCGTGGAGATGGAAGCTGCTCCTCTGGAATCCAGTGGAGAAGGTGGGAATCCCGTGGAAATGGAAGCTGCTCCTCTAGAATTCCGTGGAGAAGGTGGGAATCCCATGGAGATGGAAGCCGCTCTTGGAATCCGGTGGAGAAGTTGGGAATCCCCTGGAGATGGAAGCTGCTCTTCTTGCAATCGGGTGGAGGAGGTGGGAATCCCATGGAGATGGAAGCTGCTCCTCTGGAATTCCATGGAGAAGGTGGGAATCCCATGGAGATGGAAGCTGCTCCTCTGGAATTCCATGGAGAAGGTGGGAATCCCGTGGAGATGGAAGCTGCTCCTCTGGAATTCCGTGGAGAAGGTGGGAATCCCGTGGAGAAGGTGGGAATCCCGTGGAGATGGAAGCTGCCTCTCTGGAATCCGGTGGAGAAGGTGGGA
>NW_024513465.1:0-423 GCF_017590135.1 Pyrgilauda ruficollis | reverse complement strand
AGTACAGACCAGTACAGACCAGTATAAGCTGGTATGGGTCAGTATGGACCAGTATAAACCGGTACAGACCAGTATAAGTCAGTATGGCCAGTATGGACCAGTACAGACCAGTACAGACCAGTATGAACCAGTATAAACCAGTACAGACCAGTATAAGCCAGTATGGGCCAGTATGGGCCAGTACAGACCAGTATAAACCAGTACAGACCAGTATGAACCAGTATGAACCAGTACAGACCAGTATAAGCCAGTGTGGAGCGGGAGGCCGGGTCCCCCAGCTCTCCCAGTTGTCCCAGTATCCGTCCCCTCTCTGCAGTCGGAAATCGGCTTCGGGAAGTTGGAGACCTACGTGAAACTGGACAAACTGGGAGAGGTGAGGCACGGGGACACCGGTGCCACCACCTGTGTCACCTGTGTGTCACC
>NW_024513464.1:0-423 GCF_017590135.1 Pyrgilauda ruficollis | reverse complement strand
TTTTTTTAAAAAAAAAGGTAATAGAAGGTGGCAAGCGGGGTTGTGGCTCTAGCAAAGCCCCCAACAACAACTCACACGGAGAACTTTTAGTTAAGGTGGCAAGGCTGTGGGAACTCACATGAAAAACTCTGGAGAGGAAGGGTTGTCGCTGCTGGATCCGTTTTCTCTGAAGCCATTGCTGACCAGCTTCTCGTACTTTTCCTTGTAGGCGTCCCTCTCCCGGACCAGCCTGGAGATCTCCTGCTTTAGGTGCTCCACTTGCTGCAGCAGCTGGTTCTTCTCCGACTCCAGGACGTGCCGCTGCTGGACCCTCTTGAAGCGGCAGGACTGGGCATAGCCCCTGTTTTTGAGGGTCCTCCTCTTCTGCTTCAGCCGGATCACCTCTTCCTTGCTGACGCCCCGCAGCTGCCGGTTCAGCTCCCG
>NW_024513463.1:0-423 GCF_017590135.1 Pyrgilauda ruficollis | reverse complement strand
TTTTTTTTTTTTTTTTTCTCTTTTGGAAACTCTTGAAACTTTTCTAAGAGAGTAAGGTTATAGTAAAGTGTTGGTTTCCTTGAATAATTTTATGATCTCAGGGACCCTGAGAGAGCTGTGTGGAGCATTGATGGTCACTGGGGATTGAGGCCAAAGCTTGTCCTGTATTGACACACATGCAACTTGACCTCAGTCAATATCACAGCTGTCTTTTGTTCTCCAGCATTCCCATGTAGGAACTAAAACTCCTAGGGTTATTAGTGAGTCAGGCTTCTGCTGTCCTGTAGTGCATGGTTTAGTTTAGTAATTTGTTTAAAAGAGCCATTTTAGCCATTGATTGCATTTGGTGCTGTCTAATTCCACTCAGTAATCTACAGGTCTTCCTTTCTGCAGAGGCCATTATTCAAGGGGAGGAAACATATC
>NW_024513462.1:0-423 GCF_017590135.1 Pyrgilauda ruficollis | reverse complement strand
GTGACACCGTGGGGTTGGGGACACTCTCTGTGGGGTTGGGGACACTGGGGACACCCCCCAGCCAGGAGGTGACACCGTGTCCCCCCCGTGTCCCCCCCAGACGAGTCAAGTACACGGCGCTGTCCCCCGCGCTGTCCCCGGCGCTGTCCCCACCCCGGCCGTGGCTGTCCCCAAATGTCACCGTGCGGCGGCTGCTGCAGCGCGCCCTGGGGGGGGTCCCGAGCGGCGAGAGCAGCCCCCTCCTCCGGGCCCGCTCCGTCTAGGGACCCCCGCCTCAAAACCTGCCCCCCAAAGCCCCCCCGGACCCCGCGGGGGGGGTTGGGGACACGCGTGGTGGCCTTGGTGGCACCGGGATTAAAGCTGCCATGTGCCCGCGGCTCCGGCTCCGTGTGATTTGGGGGTCCTGGGGGGGTTTGGGGGGGT
>NW_024513461.1:0-423 GCF_017590135.1 Pyrgilauda ruficollis | reverse complement strand
TTTTTTTTTTTTTTTTTTTCAGGCAAGCAACACTTAATGTACTGGGTAAATTGGATGACACTGATGTTTTGCATGCTTTAAAGACACTGGGGAAATTATAGCTTTGTTAGAAAACAGCACTGTGGTTTTACAGACAGCAGTACAAAGTGCTGGTGGAGGTTGTGCTTCAAGAACAGAGGTTTGTCTGCAGCCAGCCCCAGAGCTGGAGGGATGTTGGTGCCTGTTGAGGCAGATTTCAGAGGGCTGTGCTTTCCAGGAGGGCTTAGGATGTTCCCCTGTATTCCCTGGGGATGCAGCACATCTGGAGCACGTGGTTGGAGACACCACAGACAACACCGGGGATTGTCAGGACCAGGACTCACTCAGAAAAGCTAACAAAATTCAAAAGGAGACCTTTTTTATTACACCCCTCCTGAGTACACC
>NW_024513460.1:0-423 GCF_017590135.1 Pyrgilauda ruficollis | reverse complement strand
AAATTTATTGTTATAATAATTATAAAAAAATTTAATTGCTTATTTAAAATTATATTATTAAATAATAACATTAAATTAATAATATAATATCAATAATTAATAAATGTATTATTAAATAATAATTAAATAATAATAACCATTATATTAGCATTGTTTTATATTTAAAATATTTCTATATTTTTATTATAATAATAAGAAAATTAAATTATTATCGCTAAATTATAGATTAGATTATTAAATTATCTTCTGATTATTTCCATAATTAGAAATATTTCTGTCTTTATTATTATAATAATGATAAGAAAATTAAATTCTTATTGCCAAATTATCTATTCAATTATAATTTAATTATATTATTAATCTGATTTCTAGATTTTAGATATATTTTAATTGATTATTATAATTATAATAGATTTATTATTA
>NW_024513459.1:0-423 GCF_017590135.1 Pyrgilauda ruficollis | reverse complement strand
AAATTCCCAAGGGAAAAGCTCAAAAAAAGCCTCAAAATTACTGAAAATTCCCCCAAAATTCCCTCGAAATAAATGTTGAAAGATTTCCCAAAATCCCCCAAAAAATTCCTTCAAAAATCCCCCAAGTTCTCTCGAAAAAAATCCCCAAAATTCCCCCCAAAAAAATCCCGAAAATCCGCCCCCAAAAATTCCCCAATTTCCCCCAAAAATCCCCCAAAATTCTCCTAAAAACCCCAAATTTCCCTCAAAAAATCCCCAAAATTCCCCCCAAAAATCCCAAAAAAATCCTCAAAAATCCCAAAAAAATCCTCAAAAATCCCCCAAAAAATCCCCAATATTCTCCCAAAAAATCCCAAAAATTCTCCCATACACCACCAAAATCCCCCCAAAATATTAAAAAAATCTCAAAAAATCCCCCAAAAA
>NW_024513458.1:0-423 GCF_017590135.1 Pyrgilauda ruficollis | reverse complement strand
AATTAAATAGAAATAAGAGGGGAAAGGGCCAAAACTTACTAGAGAAAATATGAGACCAAATAATCTTGTTCCATGCTTGTTCAGTTTTGTTAATTTCTGTAGGGTGTAGCAGAATTTAGTTGTGCTGAGAGCTGATAGAGCCAGATGAAAACAATTTATGATGGAAAAAGATTCTGAAGGGAAAAGGTGTGAAGGGGATACAGCCATAGAAAAGACCTGAGAAGTTTGGGTATGCAGAGAAGCATGTGTAAGAGAAGGAAGTGTAAGTCAGAGCAAGTCAACACAGAGTAGAGGCAGTCCTGTCAGCATTTTAACAACATTTTTGAGCTTCCAAAATAATTTTATTTTGCTGATTAAATATGCACTTATTTTAAGTAAGATTAAATATGTACTTTTATTTTTAGGATATTATTCTAGACTGTG
>NW_024513457.1:0-423 GCF_017590135.1 Pyrgilauda ruficollis | reverse complement strand
CCCCCTCCCAGCCCGGCCACGTGGGCGCCCCCCGGAAGCGCCGCTCCCGCCGCCCGCGCGCGCATGCGCGGAGCCCGCGCGGCCCTCAGGGCGCCGAGGCGGGAAAAGGAGAGGAAAAGGAGCGGGGAGGGGGGGGAAGGGAAAAGAGCGGCCCGGCAGCAGCGAAAGGCGCGATTATCGCGACAGAAGGAGGGGGAGAAGCGAGAAGAGTCGCGATAGGAGCGGCCCAGCCTCACCCGAGCGGCGCCGGACGGGCCCGGAATGAGGCCGCGCCCGCCCCGCCCCGCCGCTTTTAACCAGCTCCGCCCCCCACGTGACCGCGCCGTCGCCACGCCATTGGCTGCCCGCTCTGGCCCCGCCCCTTGGGCGCGTGGAAGAGACCATTGTGGCGGGGGGGGGGAAGGGGAGCGCGTGGAAGGGCGG
>NW_024513456.1:0-424 GCF_017590135.1 Pyrgilauda ruficollis | reverse complement strand
CCCATCCTGTCCCCATCGCTGTCCCCAAAGCTGCTGCACCCCCAGGGTGGGAGTGCAGGGGGTTAAACGGGGGCGGGGCAGAGCCCTCGGCACCCCGGGGGTGGGAGGGGGCTCAGGGGGAGCGCTGGGCAGGAGCTGGGGGGGGCTGTGCCCCCTCCAGAGCTCTGTGGGTACCAAAGCGGGCGCTTGGCAACGCGGCATCCCCCGGCTTCCCGTTGCCATGGCAACCGCGCGGGAGATGTCAGAGCGGGGGGGGCACAACGATGTGGGGGCTCGGTACGGGCAGGGGGCGGCAACGGAGCCCCTCCCCAAGTGACGTCACCAGACACCCCCGCGTGGGTCGGGGGAATTGGGGGGAGGAGACCCCAAACCCCGTGCAGCCCCCCCAGCAGGGCCCCCCCTCACGGGACCCCCTCAAGCAACA
>NW_024513455.1:0-5345 GCF_017590135.1 Pyrgilauda ruficollis | reverse complement strand
GGGATTCCCTGGGAATTCCCTCCTGGAGGGGCAGATCCGGCCTGGGAATGGGGTGGGAATGGAGGGGATTTCAGGGATGATCCCATTCCCAAGAAACAACTCCTGCTATTCCTTTGTCAACCCCAGATTCTCTGGGAATTCCATCCCAAAATCCCCGTTTACCATGGGAAGCCGTTCCCTGTTTCCCATTCCTCCAGCCTGCATCCCAAACCCCTCCGCAGCTCTCCCAAAAATCCCCTGGAATAGACCCTGGGATCTCCTGGAATTCCCTGCTCCCCCTGCACATTCCCATCTCCATTCCCGAGGAATTTTCCAGGACAGGTCCCTGCCCCAGCTCCGGAGGCGAATCCAAAGGATCCGAGGGCTCCGTGGCCACCCGGATTTGGGATTGGGGGCCCCCGCAGCCGCCGCCGCTTCCGGAGGAGCCGCCGGAATTCCAGACCCCCCTTCCCGAGGCCCTCGGGAAGAGCCTCCCACAAAAGCAGCGCTCCCGTTCGGAGCAGGCCCCGCTCGTTAAAGTTATGGATGGAAAAGGGAAAAAAAAAAACCAAAAAACTGGGAAAAGCTCCGGCGGGAGCGGGGGGAGGGGAGAGCGGGATGAACAATGGGATAAGCACCGGGATAAGCACCGGGATAACTGGGATAACTGGGATGGGGTGACGGGACTGGCACGCGCGGGGCTGGCTCCCCCTGCCCCAATTCCCTGGGTCCCCCTGCCCCAATTCCCGGCGGGGTTTTTCCCAGCTGGCTCCAATCCCGGATCGGCCAGCTGGGATCGGCATCAAAGGAGCCGCGCCCGGAGGGATCGGGGCTGGAGCGGCCCCCGCGCCCCGCTGGGGCTGCACCTGCATCCGTCAGCCCACAGCCATGGAGCCAGGGATCCATGGATCCATGGATCCATCCCTCAGTCCACAGCCATGGAGCCATGGAGCCATGGATCCATCCCTCAGCCCACAGCCATGGATCCATCCCTGATCCACAGATCCATCCTTGATCCCACAGCCACGGATCCATCCCTGATCCACGGATCCATCCCTAATCCCACAGCCATGGATGCATTCCCTCACCCCACAGCCATGGATCCATCCCTGATCCCACAGCTACGCGTCCATCCCTGATCCATGGATCCATCCTTGATCCATGGGTCCATCCCTGATCCACGGATCCATCCCTGATCCATGGATCCATCCCTGATCCCACAGCGGTCCATCCCACAGCCATGGATCCATCCCTGATCCCACAGCCACGGGTCCATCCCTGATCCACGGATCCATCCCTGATCCCACAGCCACGGGTCCGTGGATCCACCCCTCATTCCTTATCCATGGCTCCATAGATGCATCCCTCATCCCGGGATCCATAGATCCATCCCTCACTCCTCATCCATGGATCCATGGATCCATCCCTGATCCCACAGCCACGGGTCCATCCCTGATCCATGGATCCATCCCTGATCCCACAGCCACAGATCCATGGACCCATCCCTCATCCCTTATCCATGGATCCATAGATGCGTCCCTCATCCCGGGATCCACAGATCCATCCCTCACTCCTCATCCACGGATCCATCCCTGATCCATGGATCCATCCCCAATCCACGGATCTACCCCTCCCTTCTCCCACGCTCCATCCCAGCCCCAGGAAGGATCTTCCAGGGCCGCTGGAGCTTCCCAGCATTCCAAAGGTTTAGGAACTAGGAGCCAATCCAAGGGGGATTTTTGGGATGGGATGGGATGGGACGGGATAGGATCCAAGGGATGGAATGGGATCCATAGGATGGGATCCATAGGATGGGATGGGATCCAAGGGATGGGATAGGGTGGGATCCATAGAATGGATCCACAGGATGGGATCCATACGATGGATCCATGGGATGGGATCCATGGGATGGGACTGGGATGGGATCCATGGGATGGGATCCATGGGATGGGACTGGGATGGGATCCATGGGATGGGACTGGGATGGGATCCATGGGATGGGATCCATGGGATGGGACTGGGATGGGATTGAGAGGATGGGATTGGGATGGGATCCATGGGATGGGATCCATGGGATGACGGGAAGGCGGGAGGGAGGGAAGGAGGGAGGGAAGCAGGGCCGGGAGCGGGGCCGTGGCCTCTGGCAGCCGCCGGAGCGGCAGCGGGAGCCGGGAAAAGCCGTTCCAGGGATTTGGCTCCGGAGCAAAGCCACGGCCACGCTCCGGGAGCTGGACACGCTCCAGGGATCTGGACTCGTTCCAGGGATCTGGACACGCTCCAGGGATCTGGACTCGTTCCAGGGATCTGGACACGCTCCAGGGATCCGGCCCTCGGCTCCGGACACGCTCCAGGGATCTGGACACATTCCAGGGATCCGACCTTTGGCTCCGGACAGGCTCCAAAGATCCGGCCCTTTATTCCCAAACACTCCAGGGATCTGGACGCGTTCCAGAGGTCCGGCCCTTTGCTCCCAACACGCTCCAAAGATCCAAACTTTAGCTCCCAGTATGTTCCAGGGATCTGGCCCTTTGCTCCCAAACACATTCCAGGGGTTTGGATCACTCCAGAGATCCAGCCCTGGATTCCCAAACACACTCCAGGATCAGCCCTGGATTCCCAAACAGTCCAGAATTCCAGCCCTGCATTCCCAAACAGTCCAGAATTCCAGCCTTGTATTCCCAAAACACATTCCAGGGATCCAGCCCTGCATTCCCAAACACATTCCAGAATTCCAGCCCTGTATTCCCAAACACATTCCAGGGATTCATCCCTGTATTCCCAAACACATTCCACAGTTCCATCCCTGTATCCCCAAACACATTCCAGGGATCTGGCCCTTGGCTCCCAAACATTCCAGGGATTCCACCCTGCGCTCCTGACACACTCCAGGGATCCATCCCAGATCCAGCCCTGCTCCAGGGATCCAGCCCTGTATTCCCAAACATGGAATCCTGGCCATGGAATTCTGTCCATGGAATTCTGTCCATGGGATCCTGGCCTGGAATTCTGTCCATGGAATTCTGTCCATGGAATCCTGGCCTGGAATTCTGTCCATGGGATTTGGTCCATGGGATTTGCTCCATGGGATCCTGGAATGCTTTGGCCAGGAAGAGATTTCAGGGATCACCCCATTCCAACCATTCCATGGGCAGGGAACTTCCCAACATCCCGGGATGATCCTGGGCCACTGCCAGGGCTGGATCCCAGCCCCGGGAATGCCAGGAATTGTTTGGGAATTGCTGGGAATTCTTTGGGAATTGCCGGGGCGGCCGCGTCGCCCTCGCTATCTCCCGGCCTTTGCCAGGGATTGTTTTGTTCCAGAGTTTTTCCAGGAATCCCAGCTCAGGCCGGAGCTGTTTTTTTGGGACGAGCTGTGCTCCTGGATGAGGAGAGAGGAATCCGAACTGTCCCGAAATCCGGGAGGCCTGGGAGGGACAGGGAGCAGGGATTGGACTCGGAGATTCCCAAAGATTCCCTGGGAAGAGGCAGAGCCCTGGGATATGGAAAAGAAGGGAAGAATTCCCACAGGGAATTCCCACAGGGAAGCTCCTTCCAGAGGGAAAATCCACGGTTCCAGCCCCGGCTCCTTCCCAGGATGATCCTTGCCCTGCTCCTGCCTTTTCCCAGGAATTCCCAAACCTTCCTGGCTGGATTTGAACCCCTGGGATTTGCTGCTGGAGCTGGAATCCCAGGGATCTTCCTATCCCAGCAGGAATGGGATGAATCCCACAGCTCCTTCCCTCCTGCAAATCCCACCAAATCCAACCAGGCCGTGCTTCCAGCTCTGCTTTTCCTGGATAAATCCATCCCAAGGGAATGGGATCAGCCGGGATCTGGATTTGGGATTATTTGGGTTTTTGTTTTTTGGTTTTTTTTTTTGTGGATTTGATCCTATTTTGCCAAAGTTTGGGAACGGTTTGAGAACAGCTCAGCAGCTCCTTCTGTTTTCGCGATGAAAACCTCCCGGGAGCACAACTCCATGGACGGAATCCTGGAATTCCAGAGGCTGGAAAAGCCCCAGGAGCCGCCCAATCCCAAGCCCTGGCCACATTCCCAAGTGCCACATCCACAGGGAACCCAATCCCCAGGCACGAGGAGTTTGTGCCAGGCAGGGAATCATTCCCAAAATCCAACCTCGGGATAACGAATTCCACGCCCGGCTCACCCGGCCACCTCCACATCCCAGAAAAATCGGGAAAACCAGGGAAATGAGGGTGGCGGGGCCATTTTCCAGTGGAATTTGGGGCTGTTTTCCACTGGAATTTCCGGGCAGCTCCCGCTGGTCTCGGATCCACCCCCATGACGAGAGCTCCGAGGAATCCGAGCGGGCACCGGCGCCTCCGGAGCTCCCTCGGGATCCGGGCCTGGCACCGGAATATCCCCGGGCAGGAGCTCTCCGCACGGATTCCAGTCAAGGCAGCGCTAAAAAATTCCATCAAAATCCGTAAAAAATCCGTAAAAATCCATAAAAATCCAGCTGAACAGAGGAAACCCCCCCCCCCCCGGCCCCGTTCCCGAGCTCTAAATCCGGACTCTGCCGTCGCCACAGCAAAACCAGGAATCTTCCCAAAATATCTGCGGGATCATCCGAGCCAAAGCCAGTCCTGGGTGGGATCCACATCCCAAAGTTTCCCCTCTGGATGCTCCCTGCTGGGCAGCAGGAGGAAATTCGGGATGGAGGAGTGGAAAAGAGATTTCCCAAAGTTTTCTGGCCGTGAATATTCCCGGGAATCGGGGCAGCAAATCCCGGAGTTTGCGGGGAACCATCCCGAGGCCCGGAACAGGCTCCGGCTGCCTCCGCGCATTCCCAGAATCCGGAGCCTGATGAGGTGGGAGCTTGGAAAAGCAGCCAGGGATTCCGGCCGGGAGCGGCTCCAGGGCCCCCCGGTTTGGGATGGGAATGGGGTGAAAATCCCGGGAATGTGGAGTTTGGGATGGGATGGGAATGGGGTGACAATCCTGGGAATGTGGAGTCTGGGATGGGATGGGAATGGGGTGACAATCCTGGGAATGCGGAGTTTGGGATGGGATGGGAATGGGGTGAAAATCCTGGGAATGTGGAGTCTGGGATGGGAATGGGGTGACAATCCTGGGAATGTGGAGTTTGGGACAGGATGGGAATGGGGTGACAATCCTGGGAATGTGGAGTTTGGGATGGGATGGGAATGGGGTGACAATCCTGGGAATGTGGAGTTTGGGATGGGATGGGAATGGGGTGACAATCCTGGGAATGTGGAGTTTGGGATGGGATGGGAATGGGGTGACAATCCTGGGAATGTGGAGTTTGGGATGGGAATGGGAATGGGGTGAAAATTGCAGGAATTGTATTGTTTTGGGATTGGGGTGAAAATCCTGGGAATGTGGAG
>NW_024513454.1:0-424 GCF_017590135.1 Pyrgilauda ruficollis | reverse complement strand
CCCAAAAAACTCCCAAAAATTCCCAAACGTTCCCTTAAAAATCCCCAGAAATTCCCGAAACGTTCCACAAAAATTCCCCCCAAATTCTCCCAAAAATCCCCCAAAATTCTCCCAAAAAATTCCCCAAAATTAAAAAAAAAAATCCCTGAAAAACCCCTAAAAAATCCCAAAAAAGTCCCGAAAAATTGCAAAAAATCCCCCAAAAATTCAACAAAAAATTCCCCAGAAATTCCCAAAACACTCCCCAAAAATTCCCCCCAAAACTCCCCAAAATTCCCCCAAAAATTAAAAAAAAAAACGAAAACCCCAAAAAATCCCCAAAGCTCCCCCCAAAAATTCCCCAAAAATTCCTGAAAAAACCCAAGACTGGGAATTTTGGGGGAATTTTTCTTTTTTAAATTTTTGGGGAATTTTGGGGGTTTTT
>NW_024513453.1:0-424 GCF_017590135.1 Pyrgilauda ruficollis | reverse complement strand
TTCTGCAAATAAAGAATAAAGTTGACTATTCTATTTTTGGAAAACAAGAGCAATGCTAATTAGCCTGCAGCAGTGTGATGGCGAAATTCCCCATGCCCTACCAGGCAAGGTCACTGGAGCTGTGCCTGCATGTTGACACAACCTTTTAATGCATATACGCATTTAAAATAATTATTTTGCATGTCAAGCCGTATCTTTCTCTTCTAAGTTCATTTTCACTGTGTAATGGATGGCTTGAAATCCAATTTAATTCATTTTCTTGATGCAATTTTCTTTCATGTCTACTATTTTCAGTGCATATTACTTCTTTACTACTTCTGAATGCATCTTATTAAGTAATAATTGCAAATATATATATATACACACCACAAATTTCAATTCTGTAATTTCTCCTTTTAGTCAACTTTAATGTTTGTCATTTCTG
>NW_024513452.1:0-424 GCF_017590135.1 Pyrgilauda ruficollis | reverse complement strand
GGGCTCATCCCGGCGGGTCTCGGCTCTCCCACTCTTCGGAGCTCAAACCTGAGCGAACGAGCTCCGTAGAGCGGGAAGCGGAAAAAACTGCACTCCTTACAGGCCCCTTTTCCAAAAGATTTAACAATACTGCAATTCTTCGATGTATTGTGGTTATTTCACAGCGCCGACAACAAATAATTAAGATTCAAACGATACCACCAACAACAAGGTCTTATTATTTTAATTACCCGCACCTCACTACCACTTACGGCCCCAGTGAAAACACTTAATTAATTACAGGCCGACAGGGAGGTCCCGAAGCAGGGATCGCCTTTTGTGTGCGAGCAGCGCGCCGGGGCCGCCCGGCCGGGGGAGAAGCCCGGCCCCGCCGCCGCTCCGCGGGGACTCCCCCCGCCCGGGGCTCCCCCGCCGGGGCCGCGCT
>NW_024513451.1:0-424 GCF_017590135.1 Pyrgilauda ruficollis | reverse complement strand
AAAAAACCCCAAAACTCATGTCTCTAAAATCCCTTGCACTTTGAAATCTTTTGGGACTTTCATGTGTGAAGTTTTCAGGTGTCAAGCTGTTTCCCTTCATACTCTGTGCCTTGCTGTGCAGGGTCATTAAACCAGCCAGGGACAACTTGGTTATGTACCCACAGAGTGAAGGATGGAGGAGGCAATACATGCTGTCCTTTGCCTTTTTGCTAAATTTGATTTGATAAATTTGATAAATTTGTTGATTTGTAGCAACATTTACTTCCTTTTGCTGCAAGTACTTTAAATATACCAGGCAGGGAAGATTGTATTGTTGAGTATATTGTGCTTAGTCCCCTTTGCAAGAAGCATGAAACATATTTGAATAGATGGATAATAGGCTAAGACTTCCTCTTTCTTAAAATTTTATTATTTCTTTTTGTTG
>NW_024513450.1:0-424 GCF_017590135.1 Pyrgilauda ruficollis | reverse complement strand
CTTCTATCAAGAAGCTCATCGTGGTAAACAATATAACAATCAGCTCTGGCTTAAGCATCTAATCATCATTAACCTATGATCTGCCTATCTAACTTACATCCTGATCAATGTGAATTGCTTCTAAGCCTCAGCTGAAATCTGCACTCTTTAAAATCCTGCTTCAGCTATGCCCAGGGAGAAGGGGGCTGAGTGAGCTGAGTAAGAATTGTAGGAGGGATAAGCAGATGCTGGCAATCTGTGCTCTGCCTGAAACTGGCAGGTCAAGAGACAAAGGGCGTTTTCAGGCAGCAGCGCAGAGAGCTGGTGGAGCAGCCTTGGGCAGTGGGCTGGAGGTGTCTGGCTGTGCCTTGAGAGGGAGCTTGCACAGTCAAGAGCTGAGGATGGCAAGGCTCAGGTCTGGCTGGTCCTGGAGGTCCCCTTCCAC
>NW_024513449.1:0-424 GCF_017590135.1 Pyrgilauda ruficollis | reverse complement strand
TTTTCATGATTTCTGTGATTTCAGTATCTTAAGAGACACGGAAATACTTTATAATTTTTAATTTTTTGTTTCAAGAGTGTGCTGGGTTGCCTGATGTTTGATAAGGCTGAATGTGACAGAGTGAGGAGATAACCCACGCTCTGCAGCTCAAGTCTCTCCTGCACCTGACATTCCTGAGACAACTTCCAGGAGCCGAGCAGGCTCAATTATCCCCATGACAGGTCCACAACTGGGCCACCAGTCCCTTAAAAAGCTCATTTTCCATATGGAATCCCAGAACTCTTGAGGGGCTATTGCTGCCTTTGATTCCTGGTGGAGCAGCTCCCAACTCCACCTTTTCCACCTTTTTCTTGGATTTCCATCGAGTGCCTGTGCCAGGAGTCCTTTTGTGTTCCAGCATTATCTGTGTCCTCCCTGGAGCAGG
>NW_024513448.1:0-424 GCF_017590135.1 Pyrgilauda ruficollis | reverse complement strand
CCCACCTGGAACCCAACCTTCCCACCTTATCATCCAGCTGCCTGTAGAGACTGGCAATCTCCTCATCGTATTTCTGCTTCTCCTCTGTGGAGATGCTGGCGACCACGGGGGTGATGTTATCAATAATTGGGGTGTTGTCACAAGGCTCCAGGTTCTTCTGGTCCTTGGCACTGATCTGCTCCTCCTCTGGCACAGCTTCTCCTGCAGGGACACAGCTCATGAAAATCCTACAATCCCAAATCCAGGGATTGTCCAGGATGGGCATTCCTGGTCAAGGAAGGGCTTTGTGCCAATCCAGGGATACAAATGGCAAGGAAAAGGTGTGGGGAGGTGGCCACCCTCGTGAGGGTGATGATCCCATTGAAATGCAAACTCTTATGTGATGCCTCAGGTTTATCTTTTCTATGTTTCAGACTCTGTGCTG
>NW_024513447.1:0-424 GCF_017590135.1 Pyrgilauda ruficollis | reverse complement strand
TCAACAGTCAGTCTCCCTGTCTCTCTCTATCGCTGATAGCCCTGAATTGGGGAGTACTATTCCTAAACCACAACACACTGGCATAAGCGAAACCTGGTGGGATGAGTCCTGTGACTGGAGTGCCATGTTGGATGGTTACAGGCTCTTCAGGGGGAATAGGCAGGGCAGGCAAGGTGGGAAATTGCACTGTATGCAATGGACAATGAATGTAGGCAGCTTGCAGTTGGCAATAGCACTGTTGAGAACCTCTGGGTAAGGATTAAGGAACAATCATATAATGTGGATGTCATCAAGGGAGTCTATTACAGACTAAACAGCCAGGACAATGACACCAATCATAGAATCATAGAATGTTAAGGGGTTGGAATGGACATTAAAAATCATTTAGTCTCAACCTCCCCTTCCATGGGCAGGGACACCTCCC
>NW_024513446.1:0-424 GCF_017590135.1 Pyrgilauda ruficollis | reverse complement strand
CCCCAATTTTTCCCATTTTATCCCAAATTTCCTCCCAATATTTTTCCATTTCCCCCCCATTTTATTTCCTTTTTTCCCCCTCATTTTTCCCCAATTTTTTCCCCATTTTCCCCAATTTTTCCCCATTTTCCCTCACAAAAATCCCCATTCCAAACCAACCTCTCCACACCCCACAAATTTATGCAAATCCATTCAAATTTATGCAAATCAATGCAGATATATGCAAATTTATTCAAATCCTGCCACATTTGGGGAATCCCGGTGGGAATTCCGGGATTTTGGGATCATCCAAATCGGGATTTTTTTTCCATTTTTTCCCGTTTTTTTCACCCCAAAAATGCCCCAAAAAACCTAAAAAAGTCACAAAAATGTCCCAAAAAATCCCCCAAAAATTTTATTAAATCCCCCAAAAATTAAAAAAAAA
>NW_024513445.1:0-424 GCF_017590135.1 Pyrgilauda ruficollis | reverse complement strand
ATGCATAGCTGTTTCTCCTGTATGTACAAAAGCAAAAACTGCATTTGAGAACGTATTGACAGAGACATGGATATTTTTAAGTTTCCCAAAAAGGGGTACTTAGTAACATCTGTTTGCCATTTCTGCAGGCTCTCCAACCCTCGTGGGTTGGTGGCTCCTGAAGGGAGAGGTTGAACAAGCTGACAGTCTGGGCAAAATCATACAATATTTTGTGCTTGCTCTAAGGTAATGTGAAAATCTCGTTTGATTGCCTGTGCATTTTGGTGAAAAAATGAATGACTCAATTTGGCCTGTTCAATAGTGTTAGGCAAGGTAGTTGCAGCAAGCACCAAGGTAGAATTTTTAATGCCTGCTGCAACTTCTTCATCAGATGCTGCTGATGCCAATGTATTGGCTCGTGCATTTCCTTCTGCCATAAATCCTG
>NW_024513444.1:0-5346 GCF_017590135.1 Pyrgilauda ruficollis | reverse complement strand
AAGGGGAAATGGAGCCCGGAAATTGGGAAATTGAGTTTAAAATCAAGGAATTTATCCCAAAATATGCGAATGAGGCACAAAAAATATGTAATTAGCTCTTGAAAGTGTAATTAAGTGCGTAAAATAGGGTAATGAGTTAATTAGTGGGTTTGGGAATGAGCCCAAAAAAGGGGAAATGGAGCCCGGAAATTGGGGAATTGAGCTTAAAATCAAGGAATTTATCCCCAAATATGCAAATGAGACACGAAAAAAATGTAATTAATTGTTAAAAGTGTAATTAAGTGCATAAAATATGGTAATGAGTTAATTAGTGGATTCAGAAATGAACCCAAAAAAGGGGAAATAGAGCCCAGAAATTGGGGAATTGAGCTTAAAATGGAGGGATTTGTCCCAAAATATGCAAATGAGGCCCAGAAAAATGGAATTAATTTTTAAAAGTGTAATTAAGTTCATGAAATATGGCAATGAGTTGATTAGTGGATTTGGAAATGAGCCCAAAAAAGGGGAAATGGAGCCCAGAAATTGGGAAATTGAGCCTAAAATGGAAGAATTAATCTTAAAATATGCAAATGAGGCACAGAAAAATGGAATGAAGTGTTGAAAGTGTAATTAAGTTCGTAAAATAGGGTAATGAGTTAATTGGGGGGTTTGGGAATGAACCCAGAAAAGGGGAAATAGAGCCCAGAAATTGGGAAATTGAGCCTAAAATGGAGGGATTGATCCCAAAATATGCAAATGAGGCACGAAAAAAATGGAATTAAGTGTTGAAAGTGTAATTAAGTACATAAAATATGGCAATGAGTTAATTGGTGGATTTGGGAATGAACCCAGAAAAGAGAAAATGGAGCCCAGAAATTGGGGAATTGAGCCTGAAATGGAGAGATTTGTCCCAAAATATGCAAATGAGGGCCAGAAAAATGTAATTAATTGTTAAAATATGGAAATGGATCAGTAACATTGGACACGTGGGGACATTTGGGGACATTTGGGGACATTTGGGGGAGTTTTGGGGCCATTTTTGGGGACACTTGGGGGGACGTTGGGGTGACATTTGGGGTGAGTTTGGGGACATTTGGGGACGTTTGGGGGAGTTTTGGGGACATTTCTGGGGACACTTGGGGGGACGTTGGGGTGACATTTGGGGTGATTTTGGGGACATTTGGGTGACATTTGGGGAATATTTGGGGACATTTGGGGTGATTTTGGGGACATTTGGGTGACATTTGGGGTGATTTTGGGGACACATTGTGGTGACATTTGGGGAATATTTGGGGCCACTTTTGGGGCCATTTTTGGTGACATTTGGGGTGACTTTTGGGGGATATTTGGGTGACATTTGGGGTGACATTGGGGTGACATTGGGGTG
Organism: Pyrgilauda ruficollis; assembly: GCF_017590135.1. Lineage (NCBI taxonomy): Eukaryota > Metazoa > Chordata > Aves > Passeriformes > Passeridae > Pyrgilauda > Pyrgilauda ruficollis. Next base: position 3,980 of record NW_024513444.1, on the reverse strand, counting down.
ATTTTGGGGGATATTTGGGTGACATTGGGGTGACATTTTGGTGCCATTTTTTCCAATTTTCCCCATTTTCCCCATTTCCCCATTTCCCCCATTTTCCCCGTTTCCCATTTTCCCCATTCCCCCATTCCCCGTTTCCCCATTTTTTCCCCATTTTCCCATTTTTCCCCAATTTCCCCCATTTTTTCCCCATTTTTCCCAATTCCCCCCCCAAATCCCCCCAAATCCCCCCGCCCTGCTCTGAGCCCGTTTTCCCCCCAGGGAACATCGAGACCAACCACAACCTCCCCCCCAGCCACAAATCCCGCAACAACCTCATCAGGTGGGCACGGGGGGAATTTGCATAATTTGGGGGGTCGTTTGCATATTTTGTGAGTTGATTTGCATGGTTTTGAGCTTCATTTGCATGTTTTTTGGGGGTTCCTGCATGTCTTGGGGGTTAAATTGCATTTTCGGGTTCGTTTACATGTTTTGGATGTTGATTTGCATGATTTGGGTGTCGTTTGCTTATTTTGGGGTTTCAGTTTGCATATTTGGGGTTCATTTGCATATTTGGGGGTTGGGTTGCATGTTTTGGGTCTCATTTGCATAATTGGCTGTTGGTTTGCATGTTCTTTGCGTGTTCTAGGGGTTTGTTTGCATATTTCGGGGTCTGTTGTATGTTTTGGGGTCGATTTGCCTGTTTGAGGGATTCATTTGCATGTTTCGGGCTCAATTTGCATGCCTGGGCATTGATTTGCATGGTTTGTGGGTTCATTTGCATATTTGGGGGGTCCATTTGAACATTTTGGGGGCCAATTTGCAATTTTAGGGGTTTCACTTGAATATTTTGGGGGCTCATTGCAAGTTTTAGGGTTTTATTTGAACTTTTGGAGGTTCACATGAATGTTTTGTGGGCCGATTTGCATATTTTGTGTCTCATTTGCATATTTTCGGGCGCTGCCAGGACCAGCCTGGATCTCTACGCCAACGTGATTCACTGCCAGAGCCTGCCCGGGGTGGAGACGCGGCACCGGGACATCGACATCCTCATCGTCAGGGAGAACACCGAGGGGGAGTACAGCTCCCTGGAGCACGAGGTGTGCCCCAAAAACACCCCAAAAATACCCAAAAAATCCCCCAAAAACCGGCCAAAATACGCCCGAAAAACACCCCAAAAATATCCTAAAAACACCCCAGAACCCAAAAACCTGCCAAAATTCCCCCAAAAACACACCCAAAAACTTCCCAAAGATACCCCAAAACCCACCCAAAATATCCCAAATCCCCCCAAAACCCACTCTGGATGTGATGCCACACCCATGCCCCGCCCGTGCCACATTCTGGGGGTGATGCCACACCTGTGCCACACCCTGTTGGGGATGCCCCACCCCTGCCCTGCCCCGTTGGTGATGCCACACCCGTGCCACACCCATACCACACCTGGGGCTGGTGCCCCACCCCTTCCCCACCACCTTGGTGATGCCACACCCCTGCCATGCCTGTGCCACACCCTGTTGCTGATGCCACACCCTGGGGGTGATATCACACCCGTGCCACGCCCCGTTGTTGACGCCCCGGCTGTGTCACACCCATGCCATGCCCTGTTGGTGATACCACACCCATGCCACGCCCTGTTGGTGACGCCCCAGCTGTGCCACACCCATGCCACACCTGGGGCTAATGCCCCGCCCCTGCCTCGCCACATTGGTGATGCCACACCCCTGCCATGCCGGTGCCACGCCCTGCTGGTGATACCACACCCATGCCACGCCCTGTTGGTGACGCCCCGGCTGTGCCACACCCATGCCACACCTGGGGCTAATGCCCCGCCCCTGCCCCGCCACATTGGTGGTGCCACACCCTGATGGTGATGCCACACCCGTGCCCCACCCATGTCATGCCCGTGCCACACCCCGTTGGTGATGCCACACCCTGGGGGTGATACCACACCCATGCCACACCCTGCTGGTGATGCCCCGGCTGTGCCACACCCATGCCACACCCGGGGGGCGGTGCCCCGCCCGTGCCCCGCCCTGTTGGTGATGCCACACCCTGATGGTGATGTCACACCCATGCCACGCCCTGTTGGTGACGCCCCGGCTGTGCCACACCCATGCCACACCCGGGGGGTGGTGCCCCGCCCATGCCACTCCACATTGGTGATGCCACACCCATGCCCCACCCCTACCAGACCCGTGCCACACCCTGCTGGTGACGCCCCGGCTGTGCCACACCCATGCCACACCCTGGGGCTGATACCACACCCGTGCCACGCCCTGTTGGTGACGTCCCGGCTGTGCCACACCCATACCACACCTGGGGGGCTGTGCCCCACCCGTGCCACGCCCTGTTGGTGGCGCCCCGGCTGTGCCACACCCATGCCACACCCGGGGGGCGGTGCCCCGCCCGTGCCACGCCCTGTGCCCGCAGAGCGTGGCGGGCGTGGTGGAGCCTGGAGCACCAGGTGTGCCCCAAAAATACCCTAAAAACACCCCAAAAACACCCCAAAACATCCTCATTGTCAGGGAGAACACCGAGGGGGAGTGCAGCTCCCTGGAGCACCAGGTGTGCCCCAAAAATACCCTAAAAACACCCCAAAAACACCCCAAAACATCCTCATTGTCAGGGAGAACACCGAGGGGGAGTGCAGCTCCCTGGAGCACCAGGTGTGCCCCAAAAATACCCTAAAAACACCCCAAAAACACCCCAAAACATCCTCATTGTCAGGGAGAACACCGAGGGGGAGTGCAGCTCCCTGGAGCACCAGGTGTGCCCCAAAAATACCCTAAAAACACCCCAAAAACACCCCAAAACATCCTCATTGTCAGGGAGAACACCGAGGGGGAGTGCAGCTCCCTGGAGCACCAGGTGTGCCCCAAAAATACCCTAAAAACACCCCAAAAACACCCCAAAACATCCTCATTGTCAGGGAGAACACCGAGGGGGAGTGCAGCTCCCTGGAGCACCAGGTGTGCCCCAAAAATACCCTAAAAACACCCCAAAAACACCCCAAAACATCCTCATTGTCAGGGAGAACACCGAGGGGGAGTGCAGCTCCCTGGAGCACCAGGTGTGCCCCAAAAATACCCTAAAAACACCCCAAAAACACCCCAAAACATCCTCATTGTCAGGGAGAACACCGAGGGGGAGTGCAGCTCCCTGGAGCACCAGGTGTGCCCCAAAAATACCCTAAAAACACCCCAAAAACACCCCAAAACATCCTCATTGTCAGGGAGAACACCGAGGGGGAGTGCAGCTCCCTGGAGCACCAGGTGTGCCCCAAAAATACCCTAAAAACACCCCAAAAACACCCCAAAACATCCTCATTGTCAGGGAGAACACCGAGGGGGAGTGCAGCTCCCTGGAGCACCAGGTGTGCCCCAAAAATACCCTAAAAACACCCCAAAAACACCCCAAAACATCCTCATTGTCAGGGAGAACACCGAGGGGGAGTGCAGCTCCCTGGAGCACCAGGTGTGCCCCAAAAATACCCTAAAAATACCCCAAAAACACCCCAAAAATACCCCAAAACATCCTCATTGTCAGGGAGAACACCGAGGGGGAGTGCAGCTCCCTGGAGCACGAGGTGTGCCCCAAAATCCCCCAAAAATACACCCAAAATACACCCAAAAACACTCCAAAAATACCCAAAAGATCCCACAAAAACCTGCCAAAATTCCCCCAAAAACACACACAAAAACTTCCCAAAGATACCCCAAAACCCACCCAAAATATCCCAAATCCCCCCAAAACCCACTCTGGATGTGATGCCACACCCATGCCCCGCCCGTGCCACATTCTGGGGGTGATGCCACACCTGTGCCACACCCTGTTGATGATGCCCCGCCCCTGCCCTGCCCCGTTGGTGATGCCACACCCATGCCACACCCATACCACACCTGGGGCTGATGCCCCGCCCCTTCCCCGCCACATTGGTGATGCCACACCCCTGCCATGCCGGTGCCACGCCCTGCTGGTGATACCACACCCATGCCACGCCC
>NW_024513443.1:0-424 GCF_017590135.1 Pyrgilauda ruficollis | reverse complement strand
CTGTGCCAGCTTTACTGGATAGCAGAGGAGGTTTGACTCCTTCAGAGTTTCTGGCTCTTTTTCAAATAATTGCACACCCACTTGTTCACTATATTCATTCCCCATAGAAAGTGGTTGCTCCCTCACCTGCTCTATCTCTAGATAAGGACTTGCCTTGAGTTGGAGGGAGCGTTTATGAGGAAAAGTTGTGAGCAGAATACAAGGTTACTTGGCAGCTGAATTAGTTCTTCCCTGATATTCAGTCTGCAGCCACCAAAGTGCTGGTTGTATACAAAGTGGTGTTATGGGGGCCAGAAGAAACAGGAACAGCAACTCCTTTTGAAGAGTTAATTGGGGAAAGAGCAGTTTCAGCTATCAGACTACAAGGCTTGTTACTATATTAATTAGTCTCTTGTTATTACCTTTGTGTTTTGGTTTTTTTTTT
>NW_024513442.1:0-424 GCF_017590135.1 Pyrgilauda ruficollis | reverse complement strand
CACTGAAAGGGTGTCTGCAGGGTGATGGACAAGGGGAAGGCTTGGAGCAGGTAACACAGCTGATGTGTCCACAGAGGTACTGCAGCCAAAAAGACCTGGTCACCTTTCAACCTGAGAGATGGGAAATGTGCTGTGGTGAGAGAAGGGATGTTGCAGTAACTGAGGTGTAACTAAGGCAGTGAGGGTTTGGAAGTGACCTCTCTCCACAGTGAGTGAGAAGTGGCTGGGAGAATGTATGCAACAGGAATCACAGGCCACCCATGTGGGCTAGGGGAGTCTCAAGACTCAAGGCAGGACCTCAGTCAAGGGTGCTCAAAGTCTGGCCTGAGTGTCCAGATGGTGTGAGGTTGTCCACAGTGCTTGACAAAGATGGTGGTTGTAGGGACTTTGGTGAAGAAGAATGCTGCTTACCCAATTTCTTACT
>NW_024513441.1:0-424 GCF_017590135.1 Pyrgilauda ruficollis | reverse complement strand
TACTGAGTCCATGCAGTAGACTCAGTATAGAATATGGAACACTTTAGATTTCCCTGAGCAGAGGAACGCTCCCACAGAGGCATGAATTCTGAGATACCAAATGGCAAATATGAGAATCTGCATCTTCTTTGTCTCAATTCAAGAAATACTGATTCTGAACTGATGGGTGAAGAAAACTCTGGGGAAATAGAATGGAATTCCTTTCAGGAATCCTATGGCAGATACTGTGGCAGAACAGATGCTGTTGGTGTGGGAAGAGAAGGAAAATTGCTGATTTGCTGCTGGAGGTTTCTGAAGTTGAATCTTCTAAAGCTGGTCTGCATCTTACCACAGGATTTGATTGCATAGTCTGAATTTTTTAATGTTTTTATAAGTGTAGATGTGAATCATACAGTTTGGAAAAAATAAGTTGTGACCTCAATTT
>NW_024513440.1:0-424 GCF_017590135.1 Pyrgilauda ruficollis | reverse complement strand
GGTGTGTATGGGGACATGGTATCTGTGAAGGGGCCTGGTGGCACGGCTGGTGACATCCAGTGCAGCTGTTGGCACGGGGTGGCACATGGGAACGGAGCGCCTGCAGGGGTGGGTTTCTAGATCCTGAGCCAAGGTGACACTGAGCTGGCTGGGCAGGGGACACAGTCTGGGTGCCACACAGGGTGGGATGACGTTCAGGGCCTGCATCTGTCCCAAAGTGCTTCAGCAGGGTGGGGGGATCTGGTTCCTGAGACCTTGGTTTTCCTGTTCCTCCCCATCAGGAGTTCCCACATCCTACAGCCACCCTGGGACACCCCAGCTGTCCCTTGGGCATTGTGGCTGCTGCCAGGACAACCCACATACCCCGAGAGTATCCAGCCCCTGGAAATCTGGTTGGCTTTGGGTCCCTGCAGCAATCCCACCA
>NW_024513439.1:0-424 GCF_017590135.1 Pyrgilauda ruficollis | reverse complement strand
GGGATTTTTGGGGGGATTTTGGGGAGAAATTGGGAATTTGGGGGGAATTTTTGGGGAATTTTGGGGGGAAAATTTGGGATTTTTGGGGGGATTTTGGGGAAAAAAAGAGAATTTTGGGTGGAATTTCAGGGTAATTTTGGGAATTTGTGGAGATCAAGTGGGAATTTGGGGGGAAAAACTGGGAATTTTCGGGTGAATTTGGGGGGAAATGGGAAATTTTGGCGGATTTTAGGACAAAATCTGAGATTTTTGGGGGAAAATTGGGATTTTTTGAGAATTTTTGGGGGATATTTGGGGGCAATATACTGAATTTTGGGGGAAATTTGGGGGAAAATGGGAAATATCGGGGGACGTTGGGGAAATTTGGGAATTTTTGAAAATTTGGGGAGAAATTTCAGATTTTTGGGGGGAATTTGGGGAGAAA
>NW_024513438.1:0-424 GCF_017590135.1 Pyrgilauda ruficollis | reverse complement strand
AGTGACCAAGAATGACCATAGCCACCTTGCTGATCACCTCGCTGACCATCACTGACCAAATATGAGAACAGGTTTCTCCTGTTTTACCCCCAGAGACTCCATAACACCTCAGAGACCCTCACCTGGAGTGCCCGTGACCCCCCCAGGTGTCCCCCACCAGGTGTCCCCGAGGTCTCACCCAGCACCTGGCCGGCGATCATGCGGCCGTCCTCTCCGGCCACGGCGGCGCGGGCGTTGCGCTCGTTGACGTACTGCACGAAGGCGAAGCCCTTGTGCACGGAGCAGCCGACGATCTTGCCGTACTTGGAGAAGATGGCCTCCACGTCGCTCTTCTTCACCACCAGCGTGTTCAGGTTGCCGATGAAGACGCGCGAGTTGAGCGAGCGCGGGTCCGTCTTGTTGGTCACGTTGCTGGCCATGCCGG
>NW_024513437.1:0-424 GCF_017590135.1 Pyrgilauda ruficollis | reverse complement strand
CCTGGTGCCACCTCCCGCTGTCACCTCTTGAGGTCACCTCCAGGGTCACCTTGCTCTGTCAGCTCCTGGTGCCACCCCCCCCACTGTCACCTCCCAATGTCACCTCCTAGTGCCAACCGCCCAATGTCACCTCCCGGGGTCACCTGATGTCACCTCCTGCTGTCACCCTCCTCTGTCACCTCCTGGGGTCACCTCCTGGTGCCACCCCCAAATGTCACCTCCCAGGGTCACCTGATGTCACCAAAGCCACCCCCAAGGTGGAAGTTGTCCCCAGGGTGGCACGAGGATGCCACCAACACGGTGGGGATGTCCCCAGAGCAGCGCTGGTGTCCCCAAGGGGGTGGGCAGTGTCCCTGGGACCGGGTGACAGGGTGACAACGTCCCTGGGGTGGCTGAGCAATGTCCCCAGGGCAGGGTGACAATG
>NW_024513436.1:0-424 GCF_017590135.1 Pyrgilauda ruficollis | reverse complement strand
TTTTTTTTCCAGATATTTATAATTTACTTAAATAAGAAATCTCTCTTTGCTTCAGAACCAGGGTAAAGCATCTCAGCTGTGCTCACCTGTCATTGGAATTACAGAAAATTCCCTCCCTGGATCTGCTCCTTCCCCACAGAAGTTGGAATTCCCCCACAATTTGGATATTAACAGGAGATTAGCACAATTCCTGGGATTCCCTCAGTTAAAGGAAGGACCAACCACTGGAATTTTTTATTTTTAATTCCCAAGCAAAACTCGGTGAGCAAATGGTTTTGGGGGTGCTGTGAGAGGGTCTGGGGTGGTTGGGAGGAATTTCATCTCCCTCCTCTCCCGGTGTCCTATCAGACACCTCAGAAAATCCAGAGAAATTGGAGTGAGAATTCAACTTGAGTGAGTGTAAAAGTACAATAACAATAATAAT
>NW_024513435.1:0-424 GCF_017590135.1 Pyrgilauda ruficollis | reverse complement strand
CCCGGCCCTGCACGCGCTCGCCCGCGCGCCGCCGATGCCTCCTTTTCCTCCTTTTCCTCACCGCCCGCCCCGACCCCCGGCCCCGCTCCGCGGCTCCCGCCCGCCGCAGCCCCAGTGCCTCCCGCCCTCCTTCTCCGCGCTCCCTCCGCCCGCGCCGCGGCTCCCCTTCAGCCGCCGCGCCCCCGCCCTGCCCGGCGCTGCCCTCTCCATCCTCCCCGCGCCGCAGCCCCGCGGCCCGCAGCCCTCCGGCCCCACACGCCGCCCGTCACCCTGCCCGCGCAGCCCTCGCCTCCCTCCGCGCACTTGTTGCGCGCTCCCACCCCCGGCCGCCCCGCACGCCCCGTCCCGCCGCGGGAGGACCCCGCGGGGATCCGCACCGCGGCCTCGCGCCTCCGCCACCGCGTGCGCGCTGCCGCGCGCCCCT
>NW_024513434.1:0-424 GCF_017590135.1 Pyrgilauda ruficollis | reverse complement strand
GGGGACGCGGTGGCAGCGGGGCCGGCAGGGTGACCCCGTCCCTGTCCCCTCCCCCAGCGCCTGGCCGGGGCCACCCTGCTGGTGTTCGCCAACAAGCAGGACCTGCCGGGGGCGCTGCCCGCCGGGGACATCCGCCAGGTACCGGGGGACCCCGAAACCCCGGGGGGACCCCGAAACCTGGGGGGACCCCGAAACCCCGGGGGGGCCCGAAACACCGGGAGGGGGCCGAAACCCCTGAGAGGGATCCCCAAAAACCCCGGGGGGACCCCGAAACCCCACTGGGACCCCCCAGAAACCCCTGAGAGGGACCTCCAAAAACCCCTCCCCAAAAACCTCACCGGGACCCCCCAAAAACCCCTAAGAGGGACCCCCAAAAACCCCCCGAGTGGGACCCCTCAAAACCCCCCCAAAAATCCCACCCAAA
>NW_024513433.1:0-5302 GCF_017590135.1 Pyrgilauda ruficollis | reverse complement strand
AAAGAATTCCCAAAAATTCCAGGAAAATAAATCCCCCAAAAATTCCAGGGAAAAAAAACCCCAAAATCCCAAAGGATTCGCCAAAATGCGCCCAAGAATCCCCAAGAATTCCCTAAACTCACCCCTAAAATCCCAAAGAATTCCCAAAAATCTTGGAAAAAAAACCCAGAGAAATTCCCATGAAAAACCCCAAAGAATTCCCAAAAAAATCCAAAAATGTCCCAAAGAATCTCAAAGAATTCCAGGAAAAAAATCCCCCAAAAATTCCAGAAAAAAATCCCCTAAAATCCCAAAAGATTCCCAAAAATGCCCCCAAGAATCCCCAAGAATTCCCTAAAATCTCCCCTACAATCCCAAAGAATTCCCTAAAATCCCAGAGAATCCTACAATCCTCAAAGGATTCCCAAAAATCCCCCCAAGAATTCCCTAAAATCACCCCTAAAATCCCAAAGAATTCCCAAAAATCCCGGAAAAAACCCCGGAGAAATCCCCACGAAAAACCCCAAAGAATTCCCAAAATACCCCAAAAACCCCCAAAGAATCCTAAAGAATTCCAGGAAAAAATCCCCTAAAATCCCAAAGGATTCCCAAAAATCCCGAAAAAATCCCCAGAGAAATCCCCATGAAAAAATCCCTAAGAATTTCCAAAAATCTTGGAAAAAACACCAAAAATCCCAAAGAATTCCCAAAAATCTTGGAAAAAACACCAAAAATCCCAAAGAAATCCCAAAAATCCCGAAAAAAAACCCCAGAGAAATCCCCATGAAAAACCCCAAAGAATTCCCAAAAAACCCCAAAACGCCCCAAAGAATCCCCCCAAAATTCCAGGAAAAATATCCCAAAAAAAACCCCCAAAAAATCCAGGAAAAAAAAATCCCAAAAATCCCGAAAAAAACCCAGAGAAATCCCCATGAAAAAAAATCCCATAGAATTCCCAAAAAAACCCCCAGCATCCCAAGAATTCCCAAAACCCCCCCCAAGAATTCCCAAAAATCCCCAGAACACCCCAAAGAATTCCCAAAAATCCTCCAAAACCACAGAAAATTCCCAAAAAATGCCCAAGAATGTCCAAAAAATTCCAGGAAAAAATCCCCTGAACTCCTGAAGAATTCCCAAAAATCACCTCTAAATCCCACAGAATTCCCAAAAATCCCAGAAAAAAATCACAAAAAAAACCCCAAAAGTTCCCAAAAAACCCCAAAGAATCCCAAAGAATTCCCAAAAAACCCGAAAAAAAATTCCCCAAATTTTCCAAAAATAAAAAATCCCAAAAACCTCCCCTAAAATCCCAAAGAATTCCGAAAAACCCCCAAAAACTTCCAAAAATAAAAAAAATCCCAAAAATCCCCCCCAAATCCCAAAGAAATTCTAAAAAATTCCACAAAAAATCCCCTGAAATCCCAAAAAATTCCCAAAAATCCCAAAGAAAATCCCCAAAAACTTCCAAAAATAAAAAAATCCCAAAAATCCCCCCCAAATCCCAAAGAATTTCCAAAAAAATCCACAAAAAATCCCCTGAAATCCCAAAAAATTCCCAAAAATCCCAGAAAAAAAACACCAAAAATAATCACAAAAAACCCCAAAAGTTCCCAAAAACCCCAAAGAATCCCAAAGAATTCCCAAAAATCCCAAAATTCCCGGGAGCTGGGGCTGTCGCACCTGGAGCAGGGATTTGAGGAGCATGATCTGCGTCAGGCGGTTCCGGTTCTCCTTCCTGGAAAACAAAAACATCCCAAAAAGTTGGGAATTCTGGGAATTCCGGGAATTCCTGCTCTGGGAATTCTGGGAATTCCTGCTCTGGAAATTCTGGGAATTCTGGGAATTGGGGGCGGGGCTCGCCCGGCAGATCCTGATCCCGCTGCCGGGAATTTTGGGAATTCTCAGAATTCCAGGAATTCTGGCTCTGGGAATTACCCCTTAACACCTTTAAACCCTTAAGTGGGAATTCCGGGAGCCATCGGGGGGGAGATTCTGATCCTGTTCCTGGGAAATTTGGGAATTCTGGGAATTGGGGGTGGGGCTCAGCCAGGGGATCCTGATCCCACCCCTGGGAATTTTGCGAATTCCAGGTCTGGGAATTCTTAGGATTTTGGGAATTCTGGGAATTCCAGGAATTGGGGGCGGGGCTCACCTGTCAGATCCTGATCCCACTCCCGGGAATTTTGGGAATTCCGGGAAATCTGGGAATGCCTCGAGATAGGAATTCTGGGAATTCTGGGAATTGGGGGCAGGGCTCACCCAGGGGATCCTGATCCTGCTCCCAGGAATTCCGGGAATTCTTGGAATTGGGGGCGGGGCTCACCCATCAGATCCTGATCCCACTCTCAGGAATTTTGGGAATTTTTGGAATTCCAGGACTCGGGGGCGGGGCTCACCCGTCAGATCCTGATCTCGGCCCTGAGAATTTTGGGAATTCCGGGAATTCCGGGAACAGGGGGCGGGGCTCACCCGTCAGGCTCGGATGCCGGCTCCAGGGAGTTTTGGGAATGTCGGGAATGCCGGGAATTCTCGGGGATGGGCACCTTGTTCATGATGAAAACCATCACCTCCGACTGCTGGTACGGCGGCAGCGTGGCCGAGAACGAGCCTGGGAACGCCGCAACAACGGGAATGACGGCAACAACGGGAACGACGGCAACAGCGGGAACGACGGCAACAACGGGAATGACGGCAACAGCGGGAATGACGGCAACGGCGGGAACGCCGCAACAGCGGGAATGACGGCAACAGCGGGAACGACGGCAACAGCGGGAACGACGGCAACGGCGGCGGGAACAACAACAGCGGGAATGACAACGGGAATGACAACAACAGCGGGAATGACAACGGGAATGACGGCAACAGCGGGAATGACAACGGGAATGACGACGGGAACAACGACAACAACAACAGCGAGAATGACGGCAACAACGGCGGGAACGACAACGACAACGACAGCGGGAACAACGACAGCGGGAATGACAACGGGAATGACGGCAACAACGACAGCGGGAACAACAACGGCAACGGTGGGAATGACAGCAACAACGGCGGGAACAACGACAGCGGGAATGACAACGGGAATGACGGCAACAGCGGGAATGACAACAACGGTGGGAACAACGACAGCGGGAATGACAACGGGAATGACAACAGCGGGAACAACGACAGCAACGGCGGGAACGACAACAACAGCAGGAATGACGACGGGAACGACCGCGGCGGGAATGACGACAGCGGGAATGACGACAACAGGAATGATGGGAATGACAGTGGGAATGACGACAGGAATGACGACGGGAATGACGACGGGAATGACAACAACAGCGGGAACGATAATGGGAATGACAGCGGGAATGACAATGGGAATGACAGCGGGAATGACAATGGGAATGACAGCGGGAATGATAATGGGAATGACAGCGGGAATGACAACAATGGGAATGAGGACAGCGGGAATGACGACAACAGGAATGAGGACAGCGGGAACAACAACAGGAGTGACAACGGGAATGATGATGGGAATGACAACAGCAGGAATGACAATGGGAATGGTGGTAGTGGTGGGAATGACAGGAATGGGAATGATGGGAATGGGATTAATGGGAATAACGGGAATAACAGGAACGACAATGGGAATGACAATGGGAATGACGGGAATGGCGGGATTAACAGGAATGGGACTAGTGGGAATGATGGGAATGGTGGGAATAGTGGGGATGGGAAGGATGGGAACGGTGGGATTGACAGGAATGGGAGTGATGGAAGTAACAGGAATGGGAATGGGAATTATGGGAATGATGGGGATGGGAACGGTGGGAATGACAATGGGAATGATGGGACCCGAAGATACGGGGCGGGAACAACGACAGCGGGAGGGAATGGGAATTATGGGAATGATGGGGATGGGAACGGTGGGAATGACAATGGGAATGATGGGAATAATGGGAATGGGAATTATGGGAATGATGGGGATGGGAACGGTGGGAATGACGATGGGAATGACGGGAATGACAGGAGTGATGGGAATGGGAATGGTGGAAATGGTGGGAATAACAGGAATGGGAACAACGGGAATGGTGGGATTAACGGGAATGGGAATAGTGGTGGGAATGGCAATGGGAATAACAGGAATGATGGGAACGATGGGAATAACCGGAATGGGAATTATGGGAATTAATGGGGATAATTAGAATGATGGGAATGAACGGGAATGAACGGGAATAGGAATAACGGGAATGATGGGAACAGGAATAATGGTGGCAACGACATCGGGAATAATGGGAATGGGAATGATGGGAAAAACGGGAACAAAAATGGTAGGAATGATGGGAACAATGGGAATGAGAATGGGAATAACGGGAATGACAGTGGGATGATGGGAATAATGGGAATGGGATGATGGGAATGATGGGAATAATGACAATGGGAATGGTGGGAATGGTGGGAATGGGAATAACTGGAATAACCGGAATGACAGTGGGGATAATGGGAATAATGGGAATGGGATGATGGGAATGATGGGAATAATGACAATGGGAATGGTGGGAATGGTGGGAATGGGAATAACTGGAATAACCGGAATGACAGTGGGGATAATGGGAATAATGGGAATGGTGGCAATGGGCATGATGGGAATGATGGGAAGAACGGGAACGGGAACTGAACAGGAATGGGACCAGGAATGGGAATAACAGGAATGACAGCGGGAATGATGGGAATGGGAATGATGGGAATACTGACAATGGGAATGGTGGGAATACCGGGAATGAGGAAATGATGGGATTGGCGGGAATGACAATGGGAATGATGGGAATTGTAGGAATGGGAGCAGCAATGGTGGGAATGATGGGAAGAACGGGAATGGAATTGGGAATGATGAACACGGGAATATTGGGAATAACAGGGATGGTGGGAACGGGAAGAACAGGAAAAATGGCAATGGTGGGAAGAGGAATAACGGGAATGAAAGAGGAAAACCAGGAATGAAGGGAACGGGAATAATGGGGAATTAATGGGAATAACAGTGGGAATGACACTGGGAAGAATGGGAATGATGGGAATGATGGGAATGGGAACAAGAATGGCGGGATTGGGAATGATCGGAATGGAACAGGGATTGGAATGGGAATAGTGGGAATGACGGGGATGGGAATGATGGGAATAACAGGAATGGGAATGGGGATGGGAATTATGGGAATTTGGGAATTATGGGAATAGTGGGAATGATGGGAATGGGGATGGGAATGATGGGAATAACAGGATTGGGAATGGGGATGATGGGAATTATGGGAATGTGGGAATGATGGGAATGGGGATAGTG
>NW_024513432.1:989947-1009641 GCF_017590135.1 Pyrgilauda ruficollis | reverse complement strand
TTTTTTTTTCTTACAAAAATAAATTTAGGCTTTTTTTTTAATAATATTTTTTTTTCTCCGTAGAAGTCTTTTTTTTTTTTTTTAAAGTTTTTGACTTGTAAACATCTTGAATCTTGCTTTTTTTTTTTTTAAATTAAGATAAAGTGAGCTCAAAGTACCCGTTCCATCGCAAAGTGCTAAGACTTCTTTGTTTTCTTATTTTTTTTTTTTTTTTATTATTTTTAAGCTTTTTTTTTTGGAATTTTTTTATTGCTTTTTTTTGTTTTTCTGCATTAAATAAACATCCATCTCTTCCCCCAGCCCCACCACTCACCCCACCCCCCAGCACACACTCCCCTCTCACTCCCTCTCCAAAATACATTCGGCCAAAACCTGCTCTTTGCTTTTTTTTTTCTTTTGAAAGTAAAAACACCAAAAGAAAAAGAAAAAAAGAAAAAAAAAAAAAAAAAGGAAAAAAAAACCAACAAAAAAATTAAAATAAAAGGAAGAGAATCTAAAAAGTGCTTTGAAAATAAAAGGGCTTAAAATCTCTCTGGTTTTTTACTTTTTTTTTTTCTTTTCTCTTTTTTTTTTTTAGCATTTAAAAATGTGCATTTAGAAAACAGGTGACCAACTCAAAGGTGCCTTTTCCCCCCGAGGGTCGGGACCCGCCTCTCCAGCCATAGAGCATCTCTAGATATATATTTATATATATTTTATTTTATTTTATTTTGGGAATGGGGCTGGGGGGGGGCCAAGGCTGCTCCCCCTCCCCAAAGGCCTCCTGCTCCTTTAGGGGAGACCCCAAAGAATCTTTTTGCCAAAGGGATTTGGAGGCGTTTTTGGGGCAGCGGGAGGGAAAAATTCCCTGGGGGGGTTGGGGGGAAAAAATTCCCTGGGTGGGGAGGGAAGAAAAATTCCCTGGGGGGGTGAGGGGAGAGGATTTGGGATCCCCCAGCCCCAAATTCTGCCGGCAGCGGGGGCTGGGCTGACTCAGGCACTTCCTGGGCACCGCGGGGTGGGGACGGATGTGGGGACATGGGGGGGGACAGGGATGGACAGAGGGATGGACAGAGGGATGGACAGGGAGGGACAGAGGGATGGACAGGGAGGGACATGGGGAGGGACATGGGGAGGGACAGGGAGGGACAGAGGGACAGAGGGATAGACAGAGGGACAGAGGGACAGAGGGATAGACAGAGGGATGGACAGGGGGATGGACAGGGAGGGACATGGGGAGGGACAGGGAGGGACAGAAGGACAGAGGGATGGACAGAGGGATAGACAGAGGGACAGAGGGATGGACAGGGAGGGACAGGGATGGACGGGAGAGACAGGGATGGACGGGAGATGGACAGAGGGAGGGACAGAGGGATGGACGGGAGATGGACAGAGGGACGGACAGAGGGATGGACAGAGGGACGGACAGAGGGATGGACAGAGGGACGGACAGAGGGACGGACACAGAATCCAGCCCTGCTGTCCCCAGCCCTGTCCCCACGTCGTGTCCCCAGCCCCGGGTGCCCGACACAAACCCTGCCGAACCTGCTGCCCTCTCTCACATGATTTTTGTTTTTTTTAGGCAATTTTTTCCAGCAATTTTTTCCCCACCCGGAGCCCTCGCTGCCCGACTGAGCCTGGCGGGGGCTGGGGGGACAGACCCCAAATCCTGACCCCGATCTCCTGGCAAGGAGCCCCCGACCCCCAAATCCCAAACCCCGCCCTGCCACAGCCCTTCCAACTCCTACCACTCCTTTTTTTTTTTTCTATTTTTTCCTTTTTTTTTTTTCTTAAATAGATCTCTCTCTGAAATAACTTTTTTTTTTTTTTTTTTTTTTTTTTTTTTTTTTTTTTTTGGTTGGTTTTGGGTTTTTTTTTTTTTTTTTTTTTTTTGGTAGGGTTCTTTTCTTTTTTTTTTTTTTTTTTTTTAAACATGTGTTTGGACACAAAATAAAGCTTTGGATTTACATGGAAGCTCTTTTCCATGCGACAGAGCCACTTTCCATCCCCACCTCGTGCTTCCCTAGCGTCCTTGCCTTTCCAAAAAAAGGTCCTTGGCTATGAGGGATCCTCGGGGGAGAGCCCCGCTTACGATGGGAAGATTGGAAAACGTTAATATAATATCTCTCTTTTTTTTTTTTTTTTTTTTTTTTTTGTTGGTTTTTTTTTTTTTGGTTTTTTTTTTTTTTTTTTTTTGATGTGGGGACATGGGGGGGGACAGGGATGGACAGAGGGATGGACAGAGGGATGGACAGAGGGATGGACAGAGGGATGGACAGGGGGATGGACAGGGGGATGGACAGGGGGATGGACAGAGAGGGACAGAGGGATGGACAGGGAGGGACAGGGAGGGACAGAGGGAGGGACAGAGGGACGGACAGAGGGACGGACACAGAATCCAGCCCTGCTGTCCCCAGCCCTGCTGTCCCCACGTCGTGTCCCCAGCCCCGGGTGCCCGACACAAACCCTGCCGAACCTGCTGCCCTCTCTCACATGATTTTTGTTTTTTTTAGGCAATTTTTTCCAGCAATTTTTTCCCCACCCGGAGCCCTCGCTGCCCGACTGAGCCTGGCGGGGGCTGGGGGGACAGACCCCAAAAATTTTCTTTTATAAAATCTTTTTTTTTTTTTTTTTTTTTTTTTTTTTTTTTTTTTTAAACATGTGTTTGGACACAAAATAAAGCTTTGGATTTACATGGAAGCTCTTTTCCATGCGACAGAGCCACTTTCCATCCCCACCTCGTGCTTCCCTAGCGTCCTTGCCTTTCCAAAAAAAGGTCCTTGGCTATGAGGGATCCTCGGGGGAGAGCCCCGCTTACGATGGGAAGATTGGAAAACGTTAATATAATTTTTTTTGTTGTTGTTGTTTGTTTTTTCCTTAAAAAAAAGGGAGAGAAACATCTTTTAAAGAGAAAAATCGGAGGAAAAGTACTAACTAGATTTTGTGACTTTGTTTTTCAGGTGGTTGTTTCGTTTCATCGGTCAGGGTTGGTTTGCTGTTATGTTTTTTTGGTTTAGGAGAGTCCTTGCGCGTTACCCTCATCCGACCCTCCTGCTACATTCAATCCCGGCGCTTCGTTATTGGAATTCTCCTCAAAGTGCTGCTCCTCCTGCTGCTGCTGCTGCTGCTGCTGCTCCGTGTCCTCGGGCTCGGCGGCGCAGCTCCCGTCCTCGGCGCTGCCCGTGGGCGTGGGGGGCATGGCCCCGGCCTCCCTGACCCTGGGCTTGCGGCCCCTCCGCGACGGGATCCCGTTGCATCCATCTTTTTTAAGGTGCCTGTGCAGGTGGTCGGAGCGGACGAAAGTCTTGCAGCAGCTGTCGCACTGGTACGGCCGCAGCCCCGTGTGCACCCGCATGTGGTTCTTCAAGTCGTAGTTGTGGGCGAAGGCGGCCCCGCACTGCTGGCACAGGTAGGGCTTCTCGCCCGTGTGCTTCCGCATGTGCACCTTCAGCTTGTCCTGCCTGCGGGGACAAAGGGGCGTCAGGGATTTGTGGAATGGGAGCAGGGTTCTCATCCCAAAGAATGGGAGCAGGATGGAAAAGGACGAGGTGGCACTGCCCCACCAACTCCCCCTCCCCAAAATCCTCATCTGGCAGTGCCAGCAGTTGCCTGGGACCCTGTGGCATTTCCAGGTCCTGCAGTGCCCTGGATGGTGCACAGGGGGTGGGATCACTGTGGGATCGCTGCGGGATCGCTGTGGGATCACGGTGGGATCATTGTGGGGTCGCTGTGGGATCACTGCAGGATTGCTGCAGGATCATGGTGGGATCGCTGTGGGATCATGGTGGGATCGTGTGGGGTCGCTGTGGGATCACTGCAGGATTGCTGCAGGATCATGGTGGGATCATGGTGGGATCGCTGTGGGATCGCTGTGGGATCACTGCGGGATCAGCCCCAGCCCCCGGAGCAGGGAGGTGCCGCGTGGCAGGGCCGGGGGAGCGGGGAGGGAGGGCTGGCACCCTGCCCCTGCCATTATCTGCATTCCTCAGCTCTGCAGCGTGGGCTGGGCGCGGCCCGGACCAGGGGAAGGGGCAGGACACGGCCTCTGCCCCTCCGGCTGCACCCCGCTGCCCAGGCAGCCCACAGGGAGCCCACAGGGATCCCACATGGATCTCACAGGGATCCCACACGGATCTCACAGGGATCCCACACGGATCTCACAGGGATCCCACACGGAGCCCACAGGGATCCCACATGGATCTCACAGGGATCCTACATGGAGCCCACAGGGATCCCACATGGATCTCACAGGGATCCCACATGGATCCTACACAGAGCCCAAAGGGATCCGACACGAAGCAGCCCCATGGGATGGAGCCCCCAAAGCACCCGGGGCCTGGAAGGGACGGCCTGGGCTGTGGGAAGGGGCACAGGGGGAACATCTGGGCAGGCAGGGAAAGGGAAAAGGAGCAGGGAAAGGGAGCAAGGAAAGGGAAGGGAAAAGGAACAGAGAGAAGGAAAAGGTAAGGGAAAGGGAAGAGAGCAGGGAAAGGGAAGGAAGCAGGCAGGGAAAGAGAAGGGAAATGGAGCAGGGCAAGGGAAGAGAAAAAGAGCAGGGAAAGGGAAGAGAAAGGGAGCGGCGAAAAGCAGGCAAAGGGCAGAGAGCAAGCAGGGAAAAGTAAAGGGAGCAGGGAAAGGGAAAGAGAAGGGAAAAGGAGCAGGGCAAGGGAGGGGAGCAGCCCCCAGGCCCAGCACAGAGCAGGCAGGGAACAGGCAGGGAAAGGGAAGGGAAAGGGAGCAGGGTAAGGAAAGGAAAGGGAAGAAGCAGGGAAAGTGAGCAGGGCAAGGGAGGGGAGCAGGGAAAGGGAAAGAGAAGGGAAAGGGAGCAGGGCAAGGGAGGGGAGCAGGGAAAGGGAAAGAGAAGGGAAAGGGAGCAGGGCAAGGGAGGGGAGCAGGGAAAGGGAAAGAGAAGGGAAAGGGAGCAGGGCAAGGGAGGGGAGCAGGGAAAGGGAAAGAGAAGGGAAAGGGAGCAGGGCAAGGGAGGGGAGCAGCCCCCAGGCCCGGGCAGCCCACGCTGCCCCTCGCTCCAGGCTGGGACCCCCGGCCCGGCCCGGCCGCAGCGCCCGGGCAGAGGAGGCGGCGCCGGCCGCGGACTGGAGTGAACCGGAGCAACCCAAACAATATCCCCTTTCTTTGGTGCTCCCGTGGCCCAGGCAGGGAGCAGAGCAGCCCTGATTAGGAACGGGGCCGTGGCAAACGCCCCCGGGAGCTGCACCAGGGCTGCAGAGCTCGGTCTGCCAAGGACACGAGTGGGCTCCAACCTCCTTCCAACCCAAGCACCTCAGCCACGCCACGCCCAAACGATTCCCCTGCTCCTGCCTCGGCCACCATGGACAGACCAAGAGCTGCAGCTCTGTTTCCCCCTCATGCTGGGTTTCCAGCAGAGCTCAGCAAGTCAGGACAGCAGGATGGTGGCACTGGCCATCGAGTCAGGCCCCTTGAGATAGCTCAAGTGTCACATCCCCAAACTGCTCCCTGGAAAACTTTGGCCTCCAGCCACAACTCGCCAGTTAGGATGGAAATGAGCTGAACAGAGAGATAAAATCACCCAGGACCAGCCCCGTGCTGGCTCCCAGGTTGAGGGGTGGGCTGGGTTTGTGTGCAGCCCCCAGGTTTGTGTGCAGACCCAGGTCTGGTACAGCCCCAGGGTTTGTGTGCAGACTCTGGATTTGTGCGCAGGCCCAGGTTTGGAACAGCCCCAGGTTTGGGTGCAGTGCCTGAGTCTGTGTGCAGCCCCTGGGTTTGGTACAGCCCCAGGGTTTGTGTGCAGACTCTGGATTTGTGCGCAGGCCCAGGTGTGGCACAGCCCCAGGTGTGGCACAGCCCCTGGGTTTGGTACAGTCCCAGGTTTGTGTGCAGACTCTGGATTTGTGCGCAGCCCCAGGTGTGGCACAGCCCCGGGTTTGGCACAGCCCCTGGGTTTGGTACAGTCCCAGGTTTGGTACAGCCCCAGGGTTTGTGTGCAGACTCTGGATTTGTGCGCAGGCCCAGGTTTGGTACAGCCCCAGGTATGGGTGCAGTGCTTGAGTCTGTGTGCAGCCCCTGGGTTTGGTACAGCCCCAGGTTTGGCACAGCCCCAGGTGTGGCACAGCCCCCGTGCCCGGCCCGTACCTGGTGAATCGGACGTTGCAGATGTTGCACTCGTAGGGCTTCTCCCCGGTGTGGGTGCGGATGTGGCGCGGCAGCTTCCCGGCGCCCTGGATCACCTTCTCACAGATGGGGCACTTCTGGAATGCTTTCGCCCTGATCTTCTTCTCCACCTTCTGGGACCAGGACGGGTACACGTCGCCCTCGCTGGAACTGCCAAAATATTTCAAGTAATAATCCATGACCCCGTCCTCGTCCTTGCGGTCGTCGTCGCCGAGCTGCTGCCGCCCCACCGAGTTGATCATCTGCTGGAGCAGGGCGCTGGCGGCCAGGTCATCCACCTCCCTGGCATCGTCCTCCGTCTCCGTGCCCGTGGGGATGAAGCTGGGCGAGTCCCCGGCTTCCTGCGGGTCCAGAGGGCCCCTGGGGGTGCCCCCCTCCTCTTCTCCCGGGGTGGCCAAGCCACGGCTGCTGTAATGTCCGTTCTGGGAAGGGGAGAACATCCCGCCGCTGACCGGCTCCTCGTCCTCGCGGTCCAGCCACATGGCCGGGTTGCTGTCGGGGTCACAGTCACTTGCCTTTGGTCTTTCGGTTGGGGTGGCTTGCGAGTAGAAGTCCAGGCCATTGCAGTTCGACTCCTCCTCCTCCTCTTGGCCTCGGAAGTTCAGTCTCTGAAGGTCTCTCAACTCTGGGTTGGTCCACGGAAAGCTGCCTTGGTGGCCGTTCACGGGGTTGCTCTGGAAGAACTCCAGGTACTCTTTTGCTCTGAGATGGTTCCTCTGATCAATTTGATCTACTGTATCCATCTGGTCATTTTTGGCCAGAATCTTCCTCTCCAGGAGATCCGTGCAGACATCCCTGACGGCCGGGATCTCCAGCAGCGTGGCGGCGTTGAGGATGTCGTTGACGTTGGAAGTGCTGACGGTGAGGGTCGCGGTGTAGGCGAACTCCAGCAGCGCCGACAGGGCGTCCGCACTCACAAAGTCTATCTCATACACGTTCTGCTGGTCCACCACTAACCCTGAGGTGAAGAGCTTCTTGAAGTACTGGCTGCACGCTGCCAGGACGGAGCGGTGGGTGGGGAACTCCTGGCCTTCCACCAGGATGACCACGTCGCACAGCAGCCCGTTGTTCCTCTGCTCATTCAGGCTGCTGAGGATGTCGCTGCTGTGATCTGGGAACGGGATCCCTATGGGGCCGTCCACGCCACCCGCCATCTTCCACGCTAAAGGCTGCGGGGAAGGAGGGGAAGGCCGTGAGTCAGAGCTTGGAGACATCGGGAGAATCCCCAAATTCCTGAGGGACGCGCCCGGCAGCAGCGCGCGCGTGTCCCCTGCGCCTCTCCCATCGTCCTGCCCGGCCTGTGCTTACCTGGGGAGGAGGAGGAGGAGGAGGAACAGAGCCCAGGTGCTCTCGAGTGAGAACAGCTGAATTAGCGCGGATCCGGGCCAGAGCAGCAAGCCTTGGCAGGGAGCTGGCATCAGCCAGCCAGGCAGCACCTGGAGCGGGCACAGCTGTGCCCAGCGTGGGGCTGGGGCAGCCTCAGCCTCCCCAGCGCATCCCAGTCCACCTCTGGGAGCATCTCCCATTCCCATTCCTGCTGGGAAGGTCCCCAGCTCGCCGAGAGCAGCCAACACAATGATGTCATCCCCGGCAGCACCATTCCCATCCCTCATCCCTGGGTGCCAGCACACCTGGAGAGATGTGGGCAGGGAATATCCTCTGGGAAGGGCAGGGAGAGGGGAGCCCCAGCCTCCCCAAGCTGCTGCTGCAGGTGTTTGACAGAGCAGAGCTGATCCCTGGAAGCTGAGGCAGCTCCTGCTCCTTCCTGGGAGCAGGAAAGGACACTGGGATCACCAAGTGCCAGCACCAAACCCAGATCCTGGACAGGTTCCAGCAGAAGCAGCAGCTCTTCCCAATGCCAAGGGTTTGTTTGGGACAAGATAAATAAATAAAGTCACTCCTGACACATCCACTTGACTCCAAAGGCTGGAAAAACCCAGCCTTTGCTGGGAAATGGGCACTGGGGCCCGACTGCGAGCCTGAGCAGCCCCTAATTCTCCCACAATCCCAGTCTTCTGATCCCAAAAATTAGGAATAACATTTCCCTCCTGTCCATCTCACGCAGCAAATCCACATGCTCCTTGAAGCAGCAATGCCTTTGCTGGAAAATCAATGTAATTCCCCCCATCCCAAGCCCTGGGACCAGCAGGAGCCAAGAAATCCACACACAAACCAGTCCAAAAATCACCCTGGCACAAGGCTGGAGTACCCAAGTTCCTGATTTCCAGATGGGGAAACTGAGGCACGGCAGGACGTGGGCTGTCCCACGCCATGGGGGGACGGATGAGTCAGGATGGATCCAGAACAGCAATAATTATTCAGGAAGCAACTCCCAGCCCCGGGTCCCAGCACGGAGCAGGAGCCCAGGTTGCACAACTCCGACTTCCCCCACCCACCCCCGGCCTCCTCAGTAGTTTTCCATATTTACTTATTTTTGAAAAGTTTTGTTAAGCCCAGAAAATAAGTTTAACTTTGGCACCTCCCTGTTTTATACAGAGAAAAGGCAGGAGAAGGCAGGTCTGAGGCTGTGGAAAAGGGATCTGGAGCAAATCCCAGGATCATCAAGAGCAGGAGGACACCAGCGTTCGGCTCCCGGCAGGAACGGGATGGGGCTGAGGAGGGGGGAGGACTCAGGGGGGCTGCTTGTGCAGGGCAGGCACCAGTCCTGCCACCAAGACCAAGCTTTGGGAAGCCAGGTGGCTTCCTGAGACACCCGGGATCAACTCCAGAGCCACCTCCTGAGCTCCAAGCTTTGACCTTTAAACCCTCATTTCGTGGGTTTTTTACATCAGGAGGAAAGGGCTGCTCGGTGGCACTGCTCTGTCCTCAGCCCCAGCTCCAGGTGTGACCTTGGGCAAGGTCACCCCGTGCCAGCATCCCCAGGGGATCCCAGGGAATCCTGAGCTGGGATTCCAGGGAGGCTTTGCTGCCTCAGCACCGCGTGTCCCATTCCCACCGGGACAGCTCCAGGGCTCCCCAAAACCTGACTGGGGCCACCAAACCCAGGAAAGCAGATCCCACATCCCTGCCAGCCCCAAAACCAGCACTGCAGCTTCCCCCTCTCCTTCCTCTCTACGAGAGATGCTTTACAAGTTTTTTTTTTCTCCCAAAACCAGTGAATTGGAGCTGCATGCAGCGTTTGGAAGCTCCGGGCAGGGGTCCTGCGTGTGTCCCCCACACCCCCCGGCTCTGGGGACCACGGCGAGCAGCCAGAGCACCCCGGCAAGGTGACCCCCCCCAGCCCGGGGGCCGGGACAATCATCCCGACAGTGTGGGAATGGCTGCAGGGTCATGAGACTGCCGAGGGAGGCCTGGAGCCCGCTCCAACTCGGCCACCCCGCACACAACACGGCCTTTGTGTCCCACGGCCGCGGTGGCCGAGGACAGCGGGGGCAAAGGGGGCGTCCCGAGCCCCCCAGGAATGGATTCAGGGCCTGGATGCTCCAGCCACATCCAGAGATTGAGTTCTTAAAGCATCACCCCCGTTCCCTTTCCGAAGGGATGAACAGCTTAGGAATTGCCAATGGGAAACGGGGCGTTCCGAAGTCTGGATTTGGGGTTTTGGGAACTTCTTGAGTCTTCGTAAGGTGGGTGACTCAAAAGAAGTTCCAAGCATCCCTAATCCACTGCTTGCTCATGGCACCAGGGCTCAAGGCCACGGTGGAATGGGCAAAATCCACTTGGGAATGTGCTGAAGCCAGGTGACGAGTGACAAAAGCCACTGGCACAACCACAGCTCGTCCCTGCCTGGCAAGGAAAGGTCTGGATGGGCCACCAAGGGGGAGCTTCAGCTACTGACCCCAATTTCCCAGCAGCTCCAGTCTCTCCCTGCCTGCCCAGGAGTTCCAGGTCCCAGTTCCAGACTGGGTGGCTCTGCAGGGCTGAGGTGCCACATTTCACCCCAAAAGTGGCTGAGGGGGAGAAGTTTGGGAATGGCCCTCGCAGACAACTGAGAGGGAACCATGGAGGTGGAACACAGCCCGTGAGGAAGAGGGGTTGGAGCAACAGCAGAGCCCTCCAGGTGATTTAAGAACATTACTGACAGACCTGGTGGGACACCCTGTGCAGCCCCAACCCCACTCTCGGCCCCCTCAGCACTTCCAAAATCCCAACACAACGGAGCTGTGGCTATTCCAGCTCCACAAGCCAGCCCAGCACACACAGGCAGGAGAAATGTCATTTTTTGGGTGGTGAACGGGGGTGAGGGAAGTTCTCCACCTCCCCGAGCTGATGTTCTACACCCAGCTGATTCCCCATCGCCTTTGGACACTGCTCCTCCACACTGAAATGGAATTCCTGAGGTTGGAAAAGCCCTCCAGGATCGCTGAGTCCCAGCTGTGCCCAATCCCCACCTTGTCCCCAGCCCAGTGCCACCTCCAGCCTGTCCTGGGACACCTCCAGGGAAGGGGACTCCCTGGGCAGCCCCTGCCAATGTCTAATCATTCTCTCCATGCAGAAATTGTCCCAATATCCAAGCTGAACCCGCCCTGGTGCAACTCAAGGCTGTTCCCTCTTGTCCCGCTGTCCCCTGGGAGCAGAACCTGACCCCCCCTGGCTGCCCCCCCAGCCAGGGAGTTGTGCAGAGCCAGAAGGTCACTCCTGAGCCTCCTCAGCTCCCTCAGATGTTTTCCAGACTCTTCCCAGCTCCATTCCCTTCTCTGGGCTCACTCCAGCCCCTGTGTCCTTCTCACAGTGAGGGGCCAGACCAGGACACCCGAGCTCTGACCTCAGCACTGCGATTTTATTTTCTTTTTTTAAACTCAATTTCTCACCCCTCTCCTCCCAGACCCCAGCAGCACCCAGAGCTCACTGAAACCCCTGAGCTCGTGCTTCCCTCAGCAGGATGTCACCCAATCCCTCTCCTCCAGGAGCTCTGGAATTTGACATTTACATTCAAATGAGACGACCACATCAAGATGGGATCCCAACCAAAAGTGCTGACAAAACACCTCTTTAATTACCAGTTTTCCACAGAACCTCAGTGGGTTTTTTTGTTTTTTTGGGTTTTTTTTCCTTTTCCCTTCACTTCTTTGCCTTAAAATTTAGAGGAAGCTGAGCAGTTTGGGAGGGCTCAGGAATACACAGCTGGAAGAGCTTGGGCACACCTGGGGAACAGGGAACAGCCAATGTTCTCTGTGTGCTCTAACCCGGAAAAGATCCCAAAACCCTTTCCAAAGGCAGGGGTGCCACCCTCTGCAGCAGCACAGGTGAGAACTTGAGCAACACCTGGCACCTGCTCGGGGCAGGAAGGGAGAATCAGCATCACCCTTCCCATGGAGCACGAGGCAAAGCGGCTTCAGGGAATTCTGTGATCCACACAGCAACATTTGCTGGGAAGAACTGAGCTCTGGGAGATGCCTGTGGATGTTGAGTCTGTAGGATGGACAGGGACTTTGGACACGAGTGTGGAGTGACAGGGAGGAGGGAATGGATTCAAACTGGCAGGGCAGGGTGAGATGGGATGTTGGGAAGGAATTCCCAGAGCAGCTGTGGCTGCCCCTGGATCCCTGGAAGTGTCCAAGACCAGGCTGGAGCACCCTGGGATACTGGAGGATGGCCCTGCCCATGGCAGCAATATTTAAGGTATATCCAACCCAAACCATTCTGGAATTTGGGATACACAGCCCCTTGCTCAAGATGCCCAAGGATCCCAAGCTGCTTTGGGATTTCTTGGAGCAAACACAACCGAGGCAAGGCAGCCTCGACAGCAGCACCAGGGAGGAATTATTAAAATAACGATGCTTTACACAAAAAAAAAAAAACACCCCAGGGGCTGCTGCCCGAGGCCCAAACAGGATCCCAGCACTCCCAAAAACAGGCATCTTCCCCTAGGAACAGCTCACACCCCACACATCCTCACCTGTCCCTGTTTAGGGACAAACCACCCCAGTGCCCTGTCCCTCTCCCAGCTGCAGGGACAGCTCTGCCAGCCTGGCTGCAGGCAGCCCTGTGGCCACGGGGAGCAGCAGGCAGTGCCTGTGCTGACACCAGCCCAGGACAGGCCCCAGCAGGTCTCCCTCTGCCCAGGATCCACCCAAAACTGCGCCAGGGCCTCGGGACACACACCTTGCACGGGGAGCTGGAGCACGGCAGGCAGCAGGGAGGGAAGGAGGTGTTTTGCCTGCTTGGGAGAATCACAATTCCAACCACTCCACTGAGCCGTGGAAACTCAACTGCTCCCAACAAGGAAATGGGCTGTCAGTGCTTTAGGGCCAAGCTATCCCAATTATTTGGACATGGAGAACCAGCTGGATGTTCCTGAGAGGAAGACCCTGAACATCAACAGAAGGAATTGCACTGTGGGAAAAAATCAAGATTAAAAGAAACCCCTCAGCCTGCTTTTATCTTAAATAAAACTGCATTTTCAATGCTGCAGTGGGAAGAAATCCTTGGTCTTGAGAAGGCAATGGCAAAGAGTCAATTCCAGCTTTCTTCTGTCCTGCCTGGACATCCCATCTGGGGTAACATGACCAAGATCATGCAGCTCTTGAAGTGAAGAGATTGGAGCAGAACCAGCGCCCTGCAAATATCTGTGGGCTGGTTTGGACAATCTGGCTCTGTTTTCCCAGCATGGGCATCCATCCCCTCCAGCCCCTGCCCAGCTCTTAACAGGGAAAAACAACCACAGCTCTGGATTTGGGATGTGAGGAATGAGGAACGAGACTGAACCACATAAGGAGGGTTCAGCTGGCTCCCAAAGAGGCTCCAGATCACAGCCCTGACCAAAGCCTGCTCCAGGGGTTCCTCAGAGGGGTTGCATTGTTCTGGTCCTTCCAAAGATCAGAGCATCCCACTCCCTGTAGGTCCTTTGGATGCTGGAATGCTGCTGCAAGAGCTCTGGAGAGCTTCCAGTGCCCAAAGGGGCTCCAAGAGAGATGGGGAGGGACATGGAGTGACAGGACAAGGGGGGATGGATTCAAACAGAGCAGGTTTAGACGGGATGTTGGGAAGGAATTCTTCCCTGTGAGGGTGGGGAGGGACTGGAATGGAATTCCAAGAGAAGCTGTGGCTGCTCCATCCCTGGCAGTGCCCAAGGCCAGGCTGGACAGGGCTTGGAGCACCTGGGACAATGGAAGGTGACTCTGCCATGGCAGGGGTGGCACTGGATGGGCTTTAAGGTCCCTTCCACCCAAACCACTCTGTGACGAGTCAAAGACTCAAATTCAAGGTGAAGAGGAAGAAGATCTGAGATGCTCTGAGAGCTCCTGGGCCCCAGCAGCCTCCCCTGCCTCAGCCCAACCCGACAGCTCGCGGTGTGACCACGCAACCAAAACAGCCGGGCTGACCCTGCCAGGTCCGACCTGCCGGGGAGGTTTTCCCCTCCCTGCTCCAGAAGGATGTGCCCGGGCAGCACAGGAAGCTCCAGCACAGCCACCCCCCACTCCTACAGCCCTTTCACACCGAGCAGCTGCGCCAAGGAAAGGAAATCTGCCCCAAATCCTGCAGATCCTGGATCGACACATCCCCGAAATCCCAGAATCCCAGGCTGGCGTGGGTTGGGAGGGACCCTGAAGCTCATCCTGCTCCATCCCATGGGCAGGGACACCTTCCAGTATCCCAGGGTGCTCCAGCCTGGCCTTGGACACTTCCAGGGATGGGCAAGCACAGCTTCTCTGGGAATTCCATCTCAGGGTCTCCCCACCCTCCCAGGGAGGAATTCCTTCCTGAGATCCCATCTATCCCTGCCCTCATTTTGAAGCCATTCCCCCTTCCCCTGGCACTCCAGACCCTTGTGTAGGGAAGAGCCAAAGCTCTCCAAGAGTCATTAATGCCCAGGGAAGAAGCAGCTAAAGCACCTGGCAGGAACAGCCAGGACACACCAGGGGGCTCAGGCAGGAAAGGAGAATCCCACATCCTGCAGCTTCTGGCAGGAAGAGCAACTGCTCCCACTGAAATCTGGACAGGGCACTGGATCTGAACATCCCTCAGACCCCCCACGAGCATCCCAGGAACTTGGATGGAATAAAGACCCATTAAAGCAGGAACCATGGTTGGGCTGGAGGCCTGGGATTCCTCATCACCGACAGGGAATTGTTGGGAATGCTGCTGTGGAGCCACCAGGAAGAAAGGGACTTGTTCCTCTTGGTTTTCCCAAACTGCCTGAACTGCTGGCCCAGACGAGGCTGGACAAGCCAGCTGTGGAATTGTTCCAGTGGAAGGACAAGTGCCACCAAGAACAGGTTCACTCTGACCCATCCCAAAGGCCTGGGCAAGACTCTGCATCTCCCAGGAAACTCGATGGTGCTCCCAGAGACAGCTCCCTCTCCAAGGATTCACCTCCACAGCCCAGGCAGTGAGGGATGACCCCATGCCACACTGCACAGCTCCCTGGGATGCTGCTGGGATGGGATTTCCTCGCAGGGCACAGCACAGCTCCTGGGAAACTTCCATTTCCAGCTGCTGGCCAAAGGCAGGACGTGGACCCCGATGGACAACGGTCAAGTGGCCAAACGCTGGTGCTGTTCCAGAGGATCCCAAAGCTGCAGCTGAGGCACAGAGCCTCCCTGAGCTGCCACCCTCAGCCCTGACAGCACCAAACTGCTCTCATGTTGCAAGGTGAGCCTGAACTGGTTCCTCCACCCAGCCCTCCTTGCCAATTTTCTCCTTTGTCATCAGAGGCCGGATTTAATCCGGCAGGAATGTGCCTTGGTTTGAGCCCGGGGAGTCTCCCACCCGAGCTCTGTGTGTGAGGGTTATTTTGGGGTGAGAAGCTCCTCCATCCCCAGCGCTGTCACTCTGCCTCAACACAAAACTCCACGGCAGCAACTCCGTGTGCTGGGATCGTCCCCAACAGCACCAACAGGAATTTCCCTGCACTGAGACAAAACAAACCTCAAACTGCTGAGAGCTGCTCCAAGACCCTCAATCCCTGCTCCAAACCCACCTCTGTTCCAGCAACTCCCAATCCTCAGGCTAAGCTGAGTCCATCTAAGCTCAGCCCAGAGCCCAGGAAGGTCAGATACCCTGGAACTCAAGGAAATTCGGTTTTGCTGCTCAAACAAACCCCTTCCACCCAAATGTGCCCACTCTGCTGCAGTCCTGGCCCTCCAACAGGTTCTCTCCCACGTGGCTCCTGTGGGAAAGCTCTCCAGTTTTGGGAGGGTCTGGACAACACCAGGCCGTGGCTGAGCCAGCCACAGTTCTCCAAAAGACTTCAGAAAGTCTCAGGAGTTGCACAGAAAAAGGGGAAGAAGTGCACAAAGCACGAGGCTGAGTGTGCTGCAGTGCTGGCTGCAGGAGCAGCTCTCTCCCAGGAGAGTTATTTTCCAACCTGGGAGCCCCGGGAGCCTGGAGGCACCGGGATCCAGGCAGGAATAAGGAACTGCTTTCCAAAAAGGCAACGTGGGGCCCCTTTGCAAGGGAGCAATTGAGGACTCGAAGCTTTAACCCCCGGCACGGCCCAGCTGCTCCAGGTTGGAGGAAAATCAGAGCAGCTCATGCTTGGACATCGCCTCCCCTTCAGAGGCCAAAGCCTGTCCCCACCCCAGCCAAAATCCCCCCAAAGTCACTCCAGTGTTTCCTTGAGAAAAACCAAGCCCATCTGCCCCTTCACCCCACATTTCCCCTTTCCTGTCACAGCCCTCTGAACTGAAGAGAACCATAAAAACTGCTCAAATCCCAAATCCCCCATCCCACAGGTCTCAGACAGCATTCACCCTTCACTCCATGTTCCCCAGCCCTGTCACATCTCTCCTGACTCTTAAACACAGAGCCCTAAAAATTGCTCAAACCCCAAATCCCCCCATTGCCCTGTTTGCTGCAGGAGCCCCCAAGCACCCATCCCTGTCCCCTGTCCCAGGATTCCCTCTGCAGCCCCGTGTCCCCCCTGCCACTCCTGACATTCCCTGCCCGAGGCTCTGGCATTAATCTAATTGCCTCAAATGACACCTCACTGACCTGTTGTTCTTTTCCACACAGGGGAAGGGGAGGGAGGGGAGCCAAAAAAAAAAAAAAAAAAAAGGGAAAATAAACAGAAGAATAAGCCTGGAGTTTGGTGAGAGAGCAGGGCAGGGCAGTCCCTTATGTAATTCCCAGTTTGTGGATTAACAGACAGCTCGTCCCGCCATTCCCGGCTCCGGGTGATGACGAGCAAAAGCGAATCCCCGGAGCAAGCTGGGCTTCATCCCTGGCAGCGCTCTCCTGCCACGGAGCTCCCTCCTCGCTGCCCTGCCGGGATGCACGGGGGGAATGCTGATCCCTGTGCCCTGCCTGCCGGGGCAGGAGGCGACCTGTAGCTACAAGCCCACCTCTGGCATCTTCTCAGTTCTAGCAAACAACGGGGAAAAAAACCTCATTTATTTACTCACTGCTTCCCAGCGTGCCGGTGGGAAATAAGGAGGTGCACGAAGCAGGAAGGAAATGGGTGCAGGAGTGGAGAGAAGGGTGGGGAGGAGGGAGTTAAAACCCAGCGCTGGGAGCATCCTCTGCTGTGGAGAAAGCAGGCACAGGGACAGCTGGGGAGAGGGTCACAGGTGGGCTCAGGGGTGGGCAACAGCAGGAGAAAACGACCCCGAGGATGCCCCAGGAGGATGCCAGCGTTCCAGGCGGCCAGGCCGGCGCTGGCAGTCACGCTCCCGGCTCTCCGGCCGCACATTTTTCCCGGGATGGGCGAAGCCAGGCTGTCGGGAAGCCGCTGATTGCCAGGGGATCTGCGGCTCATCCCACCGACGTGCCCTTGGCTCCCGCCGGCAGCCCCGGGGCAGCTCGCGGCAGTTTCCAGTTTCTCGCACCTCGTCGCATTAAGCCGAGCCCTAAAGTTCCCTTCCTTCCACCTGCAGCTCGGGGCTGCTGCGGGACAACCCCGAATCCCTCGGGCCGCCGGGGGAACGAGCCCCAGCGGGATCGCAGGCTGTGCCACCGGAGCCGCCGGCGGGCGGCCGGGAAACTGAAACTGAGCGCAGGGAAGGCGATACGGGCAGGGGCCGGGCGAGGAACAATCGTCCCCGGCTATGGCAGAGGATCCCAGAGCCTGCCTGACCTCGTTTACTCCCGCTGACGTCCTCGCAGAGCTCCTCTGGGACGCTGCAGGCACAGGTACAGGGACGGACACGGCACCGGTTTGGATCAAAGAGCCACGGGGTTTGGGGATAAACGCTTCCCTAAGCCCAGACACTGCTTGTCTTCCTCCTTTTCCCTGAGTTCTGCTCGTCAAAAGGATTTTAATTACAGACTGGGACCGGGCTGCTCAAATTTGAGGTTAAGGCTGGTTGAGAGTGTAGTTAAAGCAACTGTTTATTGCCTGGACTAGGAGAGATAAGGAGTCGGGTTCTAATTGTTCGCCACGCAAGCTCATCTTCCAAAAAACTCAGCATCCCGAGATGGGGAGAAACCCTCAAGTGTCAGTTTTAATCAAGATTAAACCACAGTTCCCAAGCATTTAGGCTCTGTCTCAAACGCAGACCTGGGATTTCACAGTTTTTAGGTGGGACACCTGCATGGGACTCGATCCTGCAGTTAAACCCCAGCACTCGATCCCAAAATAAGGTCTTGAAGGGAGACAGGAGCACCCAAACCACCACAGAGCCTCGATGGCAGCATAAATTTCACCCCTCATTTGCGTCCCGTGCCCACATCCAAATTCCCACGCTGGGAGAGCAACTGGAATTTTTAATTCTGCTTCCAAAAGTCACCAAACACGAAGGGAACCCGGCCGCCCTCACCGTGCCAAATTAATTCCACCCAGCTCCTCCACAGAGCAGAGCTCCTCAGGAAGCCACAGCTAAAGATCTTCACCAGACCCACGGCCACGAGATGAAATACGAGTGAAAAACGATTAATAATTAAAAAAAAAAAAAAAAAAAAAAGAAGGCAGAGGAAGAGTTGCAGAGCAGCAAAGTGAGGAACTACTTTCATTCACCACCACATTTATGAAGAGCTCCTGCCTTGCAAAACCCTCCCTGGAGTTACTGAAGCAATTAAGGCTTGGTGGAAAAATCCCACCATCTCACCCGTGTTTGGGTTGCGCCTCTTCACTCCCTCTTTCACCAGAACAAGCCTAAACAGGGGCCAGAATGAATATTAAACAAGAAAGGCTCCTCTCTAATAAACTCCTCAGTTTCTCTTGGTCTCTTTTATATTTTTTTTTTTTAAGTAGTTGAAATCCAACAACTCCAGCAAAACCATCAGAATTAAAGCCAGCCCAGCTCTTCCTGCTCAGCCTCCAGAAGAGCCCACACGCTGCAATTTCCAACCAGGACGGGCAGAATCCTTGAGAAATCACACAATTCCTTGAAAAACTCCACCAACAACCACCCCAAACACTTTTGGAAAGCTCCAGGATGACCTTTTAGCTCCGTTGCTACGCCGAGCGCAACTTCAACCCTCATTAGGTTGTAAATTCTTCCAGGCAGAACCTTTCTCTCCCCGTGTCCATAAAACAGTTATTATATAAGTTATGGTTTTGATAGCCAGGACAACGAACAGCCCTGGGAACGCACGGCTGCTCTTGAACTGGGACCGGCAGCAAACTCTTACCGAGAGTCCTTGAGCCCAAAGAAACTTTGGCTGCCCAAATCTGTCCTGAGGGTCTGCAGGAGCTCAGGGAACACGGAGAGCCAGGCAGGGGCCAGGCAGTCACGTCGCCTGGGCTCGTACAACAGGAACTGTCGCTTTGGGCAGAGGAACGCCGGGATTTACACGTTCTGGGGCTGCTGCCGGAGTCCCAGGGCTTCCCGTGGAATCATGGAATAACCTCAGCTGGAAGGGACCCACAGGGATCACCCAGCCCAGCTGCTGGCCCTGCACTGCCACCCCAATAATCCCAAATCCCACCCTGCGCATCCCTGGCAGCGCTGTCCAGATGCTCCTGGAGCTCTGGCAGCCCTGGGACCGGGGCCATTCCCTGGGGAATCTGTCCAGCACCCCACCACGCTCCAGAAAAAGAACCTTTTCCTGATACCCAACCCCAGCCTCTCCTGACACGGCTTCATAAACCAACTTTTCCCACACTCCTGGGACAACACAGCCAAGGAAGCCTTTCCCTGGCAGTGCCCAGCTGCCAGCCCACGGTCCCAGCGATGCGTCCGTGACTTTGTCCCGACTCCAGCCTCACCCAGCAGCGCTCCGAGGGGAAGAGGGCAGGGACCTTTGCCTGTGTCACGGCGGCCTCAGCACGGCACGGCACTTTTGGGCACCTGAGCGGAACCAGCACGTCCAAGCCCGAGCCCCGCGGTGGGGGGACACACCGATGAGAAGGCAGTGCCGGGTCCCCGGGACACGCAGGGAATGTTTTGGCAGCACCGAGGGATGCTGCCCCTCACGCCGAGCTCTCGCCGGCCTCGCTGCTGCGCAGTCCCGCGGGGGGAGAGGCTTATCCCGCCGGGTTCCTCCGGGCAGCAGCGCCCCAGCCCCGCGGGGGGATTATCACCGCGGCCCCCCCTGCCCGCAGCCGGCCGGGGGGAGATAAGGGACGCCCAAGGGGGGTAAAAACAACCCCGGGCGCGCAGGGCCGGAGCGGGGCGGGCAGGGCCGGCCCGGCGCCCCCCGGCCGCCAACGACCTTGGGGTGCGCGGGGACGGCCCGGCCCGACGTCCCCGCACGGGGCGGCCCCGGGGGACCCCACCCCT
>NW_024513432.1:985765-988383 GCF_017590135.1 Pyrgilauda ruficollis | reverse complement strand
GCAGGGGGGCTCGGGGGGGCGCGGCCGGGGGAGGCCCCGGGAGGGACCCCGCGGACCCCCCCCCAACACCCACCGCGGGACGGAGCCGCGCGTGTCGCGCCGTGTCACCTCCCGCTCCCCGTCAGTGTCACACGGACCCCAGACCCACGCGTGTCCCCGTGTCCCCGGGCATGTCACATGGACCCCAGACCCACGCGTGTCGCACGGTGTCACCTCCGCCTGTCAGTGTCACACGGACCCCAGACCCACGCGTGTCCCCGTGTCCCCGGGCATGTCACATGGACCCCAGACCCACGCGTGTCGCACGGTGTCACCTCCCCCCGTCAGTGTCACATGGACCCCAGACCCACGCGTGTCACACGGTGTCACCTCCCCCCATCAGTGTCACACGGACCCCAGACCCACGCGTGTCACACGGTGTCACCTCCCCCCGTCAGTGTCACACGGACCCCAGACCCACGCGTGTCCCCGTGTCCCCGGGCATGTCACATGGACCCCAGACCCACGCGTGTCGCACGGTGTCACCTCCGCCTGTCAGTGTCACACGGACCCCAGACCCACGCGTGTCCCCGTGTCCCCGGGCATGTCACATGGACCCCAGACCCACGCGTGTCACACGGTGTCACCTCCGCCTGTCAGTGGCGCAGCGCGGGGGGGGCGCAGGGGGGCTCGGGGGGGCGCGGCCGGGGGAGGCCCCGGGAGGGACCCCGCGGACCCCCCCCCAACACCCACCGCGGGACGGAGCCGCGCGTGTCGCGCCGTGTCACCTCCCGCTCCCCGTCAGTGTCACACGGACCCCAGACTCACGCGTGTCACCTCCCCCCTCTCGGAAGTGTCACACACACAGACCCCAGACCCACACGTGTCCCCGTGTTCCCGGGCGTGTCACAGAGACCCCAGACTCACGCGTGTCACCTCCTCCCCTGGGAGTGTCACACGCACAGACCCCAGACCCACGCGTGTCACACGGTGTCCCCTCCTGCCGCATGTCACATGACCCCAGCCCCACGCGTGTCCCCACTGGGCAACCCCCAGCTCCCGTCTGGGTCACGCTGCCCACGGGCCACCCCACGGGTCACCCTGGTGTCCCCCAGACCCCCTGGTGCCATCCCCCGGGGCACCTTCCCCGGCCCCCAACCCACTCGTGTCCCCACCCTGGTGCCTCTCTGAGCCCCTTGGGGTCACCCTGCCCACGTGTCACCCCCGGGCCACCTCTGTGCCCCCCAAACCCACGGGTGTCACCCCACATGTCCCTTCTGTGTCACCCTGCCCACCTGTCACCCCCCGGGCCACCTCTGTGCCCCCCAAACCCACGGGTGTCACCCCACGGGGCATCTCCCCCGGGCCCTCCGGGTCATCCTTTATGTGCCACACCCCCAAAGCCACTCGTGTCCCCCCTCTTGTCACCTCTCCTGGCTCCTCTGGGCCACCCACCCCCTTCCCGTGCCCCCAGCCCCATGTGTGTCCCCACAGGTCACCTCCCTGTCCCCCCCAAACCCCGAGTCACCCCGCGCGGGTGTCACCTCCCCACGCCCCCATCCCCACTCGCGTCACCCCACAATGTCCCTCCCTCCCTCCCGGGTCACCTCCCCGAGCCACCACGTGCCACCCTCGGTGTCCCCAATGTCCCCGCAGCCACTCGTGTCCCCGGGGCTGCCCCCCGCTCGCTGCGGGAAGGGGACACGGAGCCCAAGGTCGCGGTGGGCTCCGAGCCAGCCTGGCAAGGACAGGACAAGGCCGGGCTGCCCCGCCGCCGGGGGGGGACACGGGGACGCGGGGACACGGCTGTCCCCACCCGGGCGGGGCAGGGAGCAGCTCCCGGAATTCCAGCGCCTTTCCCGGCCCGAGCCGCGTGGAAAAGCGACATTTTCGGGGGCGTTTTTAATTTTTAATCATCGGGGTTTTGGCTTGGTGAAAGGAAGAGAAAGCGAGAGGAGCGAAGCTTTGATCCACACCCCCCCTCGGGGGTCGCGTTCCTCGCTGTAACCCCGCGATTTCCCCTTTCCCCCCTTTTTTTTTTGCCTTAAATAACCCCGGCTCAGCTCCTCCCTGCCCCTCACCCTCCCCACGCCCCCCCCGGGGGGGTTTTGGGGAGGTTTTAGGGGGGTTTTGGGTCATTAACCCCACGGAGCAGGTGGGGAAACTGAGGCAGGACGGGGAAGCGCGAAATCAGCTGTGGACCCCCCGCCGTGAGGCTGGGTGGGGGGAGAACCCCAAATTCCCCCCAAACTGAACAGGGGTGGGGGATCCTCTTAGCCAGTCTGGCTGGGCAGCCCCAAAATCCTCCCTGCACCCCCAAAATCCCGCTGTGGCACGAGGGTCGTGGTCACCCCCACCCGGGGGGGTTTTGGGGAGGTTTTAGGGGGGTTTTGGGTCATTAACCCCACGGAGCAGGTGGGGAAACTGAGGCAGGACGGGGAAGCGCGGCTGGGGGTGGGGATTGAGGGGTCCCTGAGCCCCCGAACGGAGCGGGGGGAGGTTTTGGGGTGGGGTTTGGGGTGGGGTGCCCCAGCAGCCGCAGCTCCCGAGCGCTTTCATTTTCCCCCAGCACGCCTGGGGCACGCCCGGGGGCGCCCCCCCAAAATATGAACCCCCACAGTGCCCCCCCCCGCACCGAG
>NW_024513432.1:974488-985760 GCF_017590135.1 Pyrgilauda ruficollis | reverse complement strand
AAATCAGCTGTGGACCCCCCCCCCGTGAGGCTGGGCGGGGGGAGAACCCCAAATTCCCCCCAAACTGAACAGGGGTGGGGGATCCTCTTAGCCAGTCTGGCTGGGCACCCCCAAAATCCTCCCTGCACCCCCAAAATCCCGCTGTGGCACGAGGGTCGTGGTCACCCCCACCCTGGGGACCCCACGGGACCCCCCCCCAATTCCCAGCTGGCACCACCAAAAGCTGGCACAGCTCCCAGGGGGGCAGTGAGTCCATCCCGGGCACCCAGAGCCACGGGGGACCCCAAAACACCGGGAAAAAACAAACCAGGACCCCCCAAAACAGCACCACGGGAGCCTGGAGTCAGGGACCACGGCATGGGACCCCCAAAAAACGTCCCAGAATGAGCCTGGAATTAGGGATGGCACCAAGGGAACCCCAAAAAATGTCCCAGAAGGAGGCTGGGATTAGGGATGGCACCAAGGGACTCCCAAAAAACGTCCCAGGGGAGGCTGGGATTAGGGAGGGCACCATGGGACCCCCAAAAAATGTCCCAGAAGGAGCCTGGAATTGGGGCTGGCACCGTGCAGGTGTCACCCCCTGAGCCCCTGCATCGTTCACAGCACAAAAACTGCAAAATATTTTCCCATTTTGGGGCCCAATTTGCTTTTTTTTTTTTTTCTTTCTTTCTTTTTCTTTTTTTTTTTTTCCCCCAGCTTCACCCAGCTCCCGCTCACCCCAAATACCGAACACTCCTAAATATTTTTTCACCCCCCCCAAATATTTCCAGTTGGATTCAGGTCCTCGGATTCCACATCCATCCCGTGCCGGGATAATTCCGGTGTCTCCGGCTTCCACTGGAGGCAGCCGCTGGCCAGCGAGCCCAGCACAGCCCAGGGAGAGCCACCGGCACCTCCCGAGCTGCCAGAGGCAGCGCTCCCGGCCGCAATTCCGGCTCCAAAAGGGTTAAACCCACCCGGGGCACAACCGAGGAGAGAAAGCACCTGGAAATGTAAAGTGCCGTTTATTTATTATTTTTCCCACCCCTCCCCATCCATGATGAAAATATCGAGTTTTTAAAAAAAAAAAAAAACAACCAAAAAAAAAATTAATTGCACCACCAAACTGCTTCATCCACGCTCTCCTCCTCCTCCTCTTCCTCCTCCAAAACCCAGCACCAAAACCTATGGAAAATAACCCGAAACTTGAGGAACCTTCCCTGCTTCCCACATTAAATAAGAGGCAAAATCCATCCCATCGAGCACCCCACGGCTCCAGGGTGGCTTGGCTGGGCATGAGCTGAGCCAGCAAGCACAGACCCCTCAAATTTGGGGTGTTCCCCCCAAAATTGGGGTGTTGCCCCCCCAAAAAATTGGGGTGTCCCCCCTTTGGGTTGGCCCCAGGCAGGGCAGTGCCTTTGTCCT
Source organism: Pyrgilauda ruficollis (assembly GCF_017590135.1). Classification (NCBI taxonomy): domain Eukaryota; kingdom Metazoa; phylum Chordata; class Aves; order Passeriformes; family Passeridae; genus Pyrgilauda; species Pyrgilauda ruficollis. The sequence goes on along the minus strand of NW_024513432.1, from coordinate 984,356 downwards.
GGGCTGGAAAATAGGAAAGGAAAAGAGATGAGGGATTTAGGGTTACCCAGCCCTGGTAGTTAATTTTTGGGGGGGCTGCCATGGTGGGACTCAGGGCAGGCAGGGGGATGGCAGCTGCCAGTCTGAGTGAAAAACAGCCAAAAAAAATAGAAGGAAAAACACCAAAAAATTCCCACTAAACTTCCCAAATCCTCATGGGAGGGGCTCAGGGGTTGCCAAGCCCACATGGGGAATAATTCACCCCAAAATCCACGTGGGGGGAAGGGAGGGGGTCGGGGCCTGGGGGCTGTCCCTCGGTGGGAGGGACAATCCAGGGACAACGTGGGCTCGGGTGGGCTCATCCCTGGCCAGGGGGCTCTGAGAGGGAATCCTGGAGCTCTGCCACATCCACAATGGCTGAGGCCAGCCCTGGGATGGGCTGGAGGCAGCTGGAGGGGGAAAATGCAGCCTGGGGGGTTCCCTGTGCCCCCCACGGGATCAGGAGAGGGACCCCAACCCCTGCAGGAACAGCCGGGCTCTGCCTGCCCCTCTCCAGGGAAGGAAAATCCAAAATCCACACTCTCCCCTCAGCTGGACACTGGAAAGTGGGAGCCATCCCCATCCCATCCCCATCCCATCCCATCCTCATCCTCATCCCCATCCCCATCCCATCCCCATCCCATCCCATCCTCATCCTCATCCCCATCCCCATCCCATCCCCATCCTATCCCATCCCATCCCTCCCTCCTCGGCCCCACGGGTCCAGCCCCTGCCCTGAACATCCAGCTCGGACAAGGCAGGTTTCAAAGGAACCGTTTAAAGCAGGCAAACAGGGATGTCTGCTCTGCCCCCAGCCGTGCCCCCAGGCAGGACAGTGACACTGCTCCAGGCCACCCTAGGCAGGGTTTCTCCATCCCTGATCCCACCGATTCTCCATCCCAGAGAGAAAAGCAGGGGTGAGGTGAGGCAGCAGCTGCCCCTCACCCCCTCACACCCCCCCTTAACCCGAACACATTTCCAAAACAACAACAAAAAACCGAACCAAAACAAAAACAAACCCAAAATAAAGAAAAACCAAGATAAGCAGCACCACAATTCCCAAGTGTCAGGAGCTCCAGAGCTGGAGCAGAGGCCTGGAACTGCTCCCCACACCCGAGGGGAGCCCCGGAGGATGGAGCAGCCCCCGGGGCCGGAGCTTTGGCGCTGGGAGGGAGGAAGGAGGGGCAGCTGTGCCCTGGAGGGAGGAGAGGAAGCGGTGCCAGAGGCAGGAGTGCCAGGCCGGGCTCACACGGCAGCTCGGGTGGGAGTGCTGGGCTGGTTCAGCCGCAGCGTCCGGCACAGCCAGCCCGCGAAATCCACCTTCTCCACCTCGGAGCGCTTGATGAACGTGTGGCTCTGCAAGCACAGGGGAAAACACGGTCAGGAACACCCCAGAGGAGCATCCCAGATCCCAAAACGTCAGATCTGTGCTGTGGGATGTGCCCTGGAGAGGGGGGAAGGTGCTGGTGCCACAGCTGAGGCAGGAGGAGAGGATTTGGGGAAAACATTCCTCCCACCATCACAGGGAGGAATTCCTTCCCAATCTCCCACCCAGCCCTGCCCTCTGGCAGTGGCAGCCATTCCCTGTGTCCTGTCCCTCCAGCCTTGTCCCCAGTCCCTCTCCAGCTCTCCTGGAGCCCCTTCAGGCCCTGGCAGGGCTCTGAGCTCTCCCTGGAGCCTTCTCCTCTCCAGGTGAGCACCCCAGCTCTTCCAGAGGGGCTCCAGGCCTTCCTCTGGACTCTCTCCAGGTCCTTGTGCTGCTGGAGCAGAGCTGGAGGCAGCTCTGCAGGTGGGGTCTCACCTGAATCCCCCTTTCCCTGCTGCCCAGGACTCTGCTGATCTCTGGGATCAGAGCACAGCTGGGATCCAGCCCTCAGTGCCACCCCCCTGCCCAGGTGAGGAGCCAGGGCTGTGCCAGCAGGGCCTGGCCAGGCTCCCAGCACTGGGTAAAGGGGGTCAGTCCCTCCCTCTGCCCCACCCTGAGCTCAGCCTGCCAATTCCCAGCCTTTGGAGCAAGAGGGATGGATGGGGCAGCAGCTGGCAGAGCTGGTGCCACCCCAGAGCAGCAGAAAAATCCTCTCCCCACTCACCATCAGCATCTTCAGATCTGCTCGTTCTGCTGGGTTTTTAATTAAGCTGAAATGAGAACAAGAGAGGGAAGCCAAGGTGAGATTCCTTGTGGGAAGGTGGGGATCAGGCTGGAGAAGCTGCAGCTTCCCCCAAAACCCCTCAGGATCCCAGGAGAGAGATCCCTGCCAGCTCAGCTCCCAGGGAGAGCTGCAGGATCCATCTCTTCCAGACTGTGGGGACAAACTGTGCCCTGCAAATGGAGAAAAGGCCCTAAAGCTTGGCAGGAATCTGGGATTTAATATCCAGTCTCTGGTTCACTGGGAGCTCTGGCAGCACCTTCAGGTGTCCCTGTGCCCCAGGATCTGCTCCACCACCCCCCTTGCCAGGCTCAGCTTTAGAAGGAGCTGGGATCCTGCTCAGCAGCCCCACACATAAATTGCTTTTATTCCAACCCTTCCCAAGGCAGGAGCTCCCAGCACAACGTGGGATCAGGCAGGGAGAGAGAGAGATCAGGCAGAACACAGAGGGTGGAGCTGCAGAGCTGTCAAGGAGCATGTCCAAGCCTCCACCTTCAGCCAGGAGATGAAATCCTCACCATTTATTTACAAACTCCTGGAAATCTTGCGTGAAGACTCCACTTGGCAGCTTGGGGGGTGGCTGTGGAGAGAAGGAAAAGGGGTTCCTGCACCACTCCTGTGTTACTGTGCCAAAAATCAGTGTCAGCTGCAGTGTCAGGGAGCTGTGCTCTACAGCCACTCTCATCCTCCTCATCCTCACTGCTTTTCCAGCCAGGAAATCCCTTCCCTGCCACTCCTTCCCCTGCTGCTCCAGCTCCCTCTGCACCCAGGGGACCCCACACTGAACCCCAGCCAAAGCTGGGATATCACCAAGCATCCCAATCCTAAATCCAGCCTGACAAATCCCAGCTCTGGCCGTGCCTATGGCTGATGAAACAATCCCAAAATGAGAATTTTCCATCACCCTGACTGTGAGAGCTGTCCTTGCAAGCTGGGTAGGACAGGGGGGATGGCCTCTTAAACTGAAGGAGGGAAGGTTTAGATGGGATTTTGGGAAGAAATTCCTCCCTGTGAGGGTGTTGGGGCCCTGGGATGGAATTCCCAGAGCAGCTGTGGCTGCCCCTGGATCCCTGGCAGTGCCCAAGGCCTGGCTGGAGCAGCCTGGGACAGTGGGAGGTGTCCCTGCCATGGCAGGGGTGGCACTGGATGAGCTTTAAGGTCCTTCCAACCCAAACCATTGTGGGATTCCATGAGTGACCGAACATTCCAGATCCCACCCTGACTCAGCAGAGCAGAACATCCCTGTGGAAGCTGTGGGAAAACAAACACCCACCTCGTTAACGATGTAATCCAGCAGCTCAAAGATGGCCATGGCAGGCCTGGTGTCCATCCCGTGCCCTGGGGGGGGACACGACACAAACGGTGCTGAGAGGCTGCTCAGGGCTCAGTTTGGGGTGAAAAACATGACTTTGGGGGAGCTCTGCTGGGAGAGGCTGAGGAAACTCCCAGGGGAATTGAGCCATGGTTAAAGAGAAACCAAGTTCATTCCCAGAATTTGGATTTCTTTCACCAGACCTCCAGTCCAGATTTATTTATGTTTGGACAGCACCAGACCATCTACTCTGGCTGGCTGGCAGCACTTCCAGAGCCTTCTGCTCCCAAGGAAACGGCTCCAGCAGAGCCTCCCTGGAATCCTGCTGCTGTTTGGTGCTTCTGTGAGAGCTCCCAGCAAAGCTCTTCCCAAAAAGCCGCCTGAGGCCTCAGGAGAACCTGCTGGCAGCACAGGCAAAGCCTGAGGAGCACAAGGGGCTGTGACAATAGTTTGAGGGACATTCTCTCCACGGGAGCCACATTCCAGCTGCACCCACAGCACGGGGAGGCGCTGAGAACGGGAATAACATTTTTGTGGGACTAAGGAACCCAGGGACAGCTCCCAAATCCATCCTCAGAGGCCCCTCCGCAGGCTCCCACCTGGATTCCACCAACCTGCGGCGGGGTGGGCCGTGCTGGAGCCAATGTGGATTTCCCTCCAAAGATTCCCAGCGGAGCCTCCTCCAGGGCAGCTCCCCCAGCCGCCCCAGCCGGACCCCAACCCCTCATCCCCCATGGAAGCGTTGCTGCCGATGCACACCACAGCCCCTACCACTGACGGGGCGTCCTGGGGGCCTGGCCCGCGGCGAGATGCTGGGGGACTCTCCCTCCGCCCCGTCCACCACAGGACGGCCAAAAATTGCTTCCAGTTCCTTGGAGTCTGGCGGGGGGATTGGGTACCTTCCGATCGACAGCTCCACTAGGGACAGCCCCATGCTCCAGATGTCCGACTGCACCGAGTAGTGCGTGCCCTGCAGGCGCTCGGGCTGCGGGGAGAGCAGAGCTCAGGGCGGGGATGGCGGGGATGGGGATGAAGGCACTGGGAATGGGGATAAAGGCATTGGGAATGGGGAGAACAGGGATGGGGATGATGGCACTGGGAATGGGGATGATGGCACTGGGAATGGGGATAAAGGCATTGGGAATGGGGATGATGGCACTGGGAATGGGGGATGATGGCACCCAGGGCACAGGGAATGGGGGTGACATGGAATGCTGGACCCCAGAGCATAGGAACACCCACTGACATGGGATGTGGACCCCCAGGACACAGGAACATGGGGTAACATGGGATAGTGACACCAAATACAAATATCCTGTATGGATGAGACTCACTCCAGTGCCCAAAGGGGCTCCAAGGGAACTGGAGAAGGACTTTGGACAAGGGACAGGACACAGGGAATGGTTTCACATGGACAGAGGCAGGGATAGATGGGATATTGGGAAGGAATTCTGCCCTGGCAGGGTGGGCAGGCCCTGGCACAGGTACCCAGAGCAGCTGGGGCTGCCCCTGGATCCCTGGCAGTGCCTAAGGCCAGGTTGGAGCAGCCTGGGAAGGTGTCCCTGCCATGGCAGGAGTGGGACTGGATGGGCTTTAAGGTCCTTCCAACCCAAACCATTCTGGAATTCTGTAATATCCCAAAGGCCTCTCCAGGGAAAGGACAGTCCCAGAAGGATCATGTGCAAAGGGGATGGAAAAGAAGAATGATGTGCAGACAAAAAGCACTTGGAGCATCTAATCCACACTCCCAACTCAGCAGCATTCCCAGCTACTTGTGTTTGGGAACACCCAGCAGGAATCTATTTCTCTGTGTGCTGAAATCTAAGGAACTCAACTTATCCATAAAAATGTATTTCCCTGCTCTCTGCTGTTAACACCCAAGAGGAACCAGAGGAGCAGAAAATCCACTTGAGGTTATGGCCATTAAAAGAAAAAATCAGAAATAAATCAATCCATGCAAGTCATCCCCACTGGCAGCTCTGAGGCAGCCTGGAGCCAGGGCCTGGGAGCAGAGGGGGCAGGATTTTTAAATAGCCCCTGTCTAACTATAACTGCACTTGAATAACCATTCCCAAAATACAGGAGCAGCTCAGACCTCAGGATCCTTCCCTGGGAGGGTGGGCAGGCCCTGGCACAGGATCCCAGAGAAGCTGGGGCTGCCCCTGGATCCCTGGAAGTGTCCAAGGCCAGGCTGGACAGGGCTTGGAACAACCTGGGACAGTGGAAAGAGTCCCTGTGGACAGGATGGGGATGGAAACAGCTGAGATGAACCCAAATGACCCAAAAACCCCAGCTGGAAGGAACTTACAGACATGTAGGACCGAGTTCCCACAAAGGAGTTGGCCATGGAGTCAATGAGCTGCCCGCTGACCCCGAAATCACAGAGCTTGATCTCCCCTCTGGAATTCACCAGGATGTTGGAGGGTTTCACATCTGGGAACAGCGAGAGAGGGGAGTGTGAAGGTGGCTCTGGGTGACACCTGGCACTGCAGGCTGGGATTCTCAGGGTCCTGCTCTCACCTCTGTGCATGATTTGGTGCTTCTCCCGCAGATAGGCCAGGCCCCGCAGAACCTGGGAGGAACCCAAAGGCTGGATGAGAGCAGAGCTCAGGGAACAGCTCTGCCCTCAGCCCAAGGAGAGCTGCCCTGTGCTGTCCATGTCCCTCAGGGTTTGCAATTCATCCCCAGCTCCATCACAGATTTTGGGTGAACCACCCAAAAAAAGCTTCTCCCAAACCTCCTCGAAGTGATGCCAACATTATCCAGAGGGGTTGGAGGTGGGGAAAGGGGTTGGGAATATTTCCCTTTTGCTCTGGCCTCTTGGCCCAGGAAAGTGCAGCCCCCAGGACTGGGAAACACAGAAAGCTTCCCAGGGCAGCCCAGGAATTATTCCCAATCCCTGCCCAGCAAATCCTCCCTGGAAGCCTGAGCAGCCCCATCACTCACCGCTATACTGACTTTGCCCAGGATTTCCTCAGGAATTCTTTTGGCTTCTTTCAGCACTTGATCCAAAGAGCCACCATCCTGAAATAAAGCACATGGGAATGACCAACACAGCAATTCCCAGCAGGAAAACAGAGCAGCTGGATGTACAGGGGAGCAGATGGTGGGTGACCAGCATTGAGCACGCTCCTTTTTCAGCCACAAAAAAATAAAAGATCTGGTGATCTGAGCTCAGGTTCATCACTGAAAACTGGTGTTTTTAGCAGTTCTGCTTCTTGCTGTTGGTTCTTTGCTTCCTTCCACCAGTGGAAATGCCAAGTTGGTGCTGATTTGGAGCAGAAATAACATAGTTCTCCACCAGAAACAACAGAATTTGTTCACTCAGCCTCTCAGCAGGCTCTGCAGAGCAGTGGGTTGGCAACATTTCCGTTTGGCCAAGCCCCACACTTGCTGCTTCCTCTTCCCAAAAGTCGCTGTCTCCCTGATCCCGAGGCCTGAGCAGGAATGTGTGGCTCCCACCAGGAGCAGAGTGGGCAGAGCAAGCAGCTGCCAGTGGCCCAAGGCACCGGGCTGGCAGGGAGAGGGCGTTTGGGAGGGTGCAGGGAGGGCAGGGCCTCACCATGTGCTCCATGCAGATGGAGATCTCCCCATCACTGTAGAAGGCTCCATAGAAGCCCACGATGTAGGGGGAGTTGCACTCGTGCAGCACCTGCAGCTCCCGGATGATCTGGTTCCTGATGGCTGGTTTGATTTCCAGATGGATCAGCTGCCAAGAGAGGAAACAGGCAAGGTGTGACTCCTGGGAAGGGAAAGAACTGATGGGCAGCAGCCCTGAGTGCTGGGAAGAAATCACATCTTCAAGGGAGGCGCTGCTTTGGAGCAGAATTTTTCCCATTTGCAGGCTGATATTAAGGATGAAGTGCCAGGACACGGGGAATGGTTTCCCACTGCCAAAGGGCAGGGATGGATGGGATATTGGAAATAAACCCTGGGAGGGGGGTGAGGCCCTGCAACAGAATTCCCAGAGAAGCTGTGGCTGCCCCTGGAAGTGCCCAGGGCCAGGCTGGACGTGGCTTGGAGCAGCCTGGCACAGTGGAAGGTGTCCCTGGCCACGGCAGGGGTGGCACTGGGTGGGATTGAAGGTCTCCCCAACCCCAACCCGTGGGGGATGCCATGCTGCAGGCAGAGGAGAGCTCTGTGCTGCCTCAGCCACGGAAGGCGCCGGGATTGCACTGGACACGGGTGGAAAGACGAGTCAGGAGTTTGATCTCAGCCCCTCTGAGTCAGCAGCCAGGAGCATTTTCACAAGCTCTGGAGGTGTTGTAAGAAGGTGCTCCCAGATCAAGGAAACCACAGAAAAGAAAAAGCCCCTGTGAAGGTTCTGCACAAGAACGAGCAGCGGCTTTTGGGGCCGCACGTGGGGTCAGAGCAGAGCAGGGAGGGAAACAGCCTGGGCTGGTGAAAGGAGGCCCTGCCCAGGGGGCTGGGTGAGCTCTAGGGCCCCTTCCAACCCAAACCACTCCAGGAATCCATGATCCCAACAGCAGGAGGGAGGAGGGACTCTGGAGGAGGCAGAGCAGAGGTTGTGCTGCTCCTGCCAAGCACAGCCTTTCCCAGCAGGCAGATGAAGCAGCTCCTGATTTTCTACTCCGTGGCACCACAGGAGATGTTCCCAGTGAAGCCAAGCCTGAGAGGAACCTCTGTCCCTGCTTGGAGTGACCTTGGGATGTGTTTAATGGGGCTGAGGGATGTGTGTGCCAAACCCATCCTTCCCACTGCCACGACCTACAATCCTCAGGAGATCCAATTCCAGTCGCTTTGTCCATCAGAACTGGGAAAAAAAATAAAACTCCTGTTTTCCAGAGCCCAGGGATCTGTCACTGGGAGCGCAGCCTCTCCCAAAGGAGACAGCTCCATGTGGGAGCTCTGCTCCTGACCACGGTGAGGTGGTGAAGGTGCAAATGCAGAGAGAATCCAAGCAAACCCAGCCCTGCTGGAGGCAGGCAGAGCTCCAGGTGCTCCCCAGCACTCCCAGCCCCTCGTTACCTTGCGTGCCATAACGAGCCCTGAGGGTTTGTGCTGCACTTTGGTGACCACCCCGCCATTGCCAGCGCCCAGCTCGGAGATCCTCTCGAAGTCGTCGTCCTTCAGCTCCCCAACTTTGGCTTTCTGTGTCAGGAAAGCTTCCAGGCGCTTCTTCTGCTGCTCATCCAGCTCCAGCTCCTCCAGCTTCTTCTGCAGGTCCACCAGGTTAGCCCTGAGAGGGGAGGAGGAGATGGGAGACGGGCAGCACCGGGGAAAGAAAGGAGGATGCAATTCTCAGGAAACGATGGAAAATCACCCCCTGACATGTCCTGAGCCCCCCACAATGGGATCACCTGGACAGGGAGACCTGGAGAAGTCCCTGCCCAACACACAGAGCCCCTCTGGAGAGGAGCTTGGGAGCACCAGGTGTTTTGGGAGAGCCAAGGAGCAGGAAAAATCCTTTGGCCCTTAAAGAGGCAGCAGCAGATGCTGCTCCCTGTCCCGGGGAGCCAAACTTGGCTTTGGTGTGTAACACGAGAAGGGCTCTCCATGGGGTCCAGCAGCTCTGTGACACCCCCACCCCAAATCCTGAGCACAAAGGGGGGTCTGTGCTGCCCCAGCACCAGCTGCTGAGCCCCCACTGCCTGTGCCAGCTCCAGCTGCTCATCCCAGTTGCTGCCACCCCCTTGTCCCTCCTCACCCACAGTGGGACATGTCGGGAGGGTCTCACCCCATCCCCTCCACCCAGCACCCCAGTACCCCCCTCCACCACCTCTCACCCCACACATCCCATCTGCTGAGCCCCCACTGCTGCCCCAGACCCCGGGTCCCCATCCCAGCTCCAAGCTGGGGCTCCAGGCCTGGGCCCGGCCCCCCCAGGCCTGAGCTGCCCCCTGCAAACCGGGGCTGCCAGAGCAGCCTCCCCCTGCCCATCCCACCCCTTCTCCTCCGGCTCTGCCTCCCTGAGCCTCACCTTCCCCACACGGCCCAGGCCGGGCCCATCCAGCCCCCAGGCCGGGCCCAGCTCTCCCGGACCTGTCCCAGCTCCCCCAGGCCTTCCCTGGTCCCCCCGAGCCTGCCCCAGGTCCCCCCTCAGACCTTCCCAGGCCTCCCCAAACCCGTCCCGGCTCCTCCAGGCCTTCCCTGGCTCTCCCCACGCCCCGCGCCCGCCCTGCCCCGACTCCCCAGGCCCGGTGCCCGCTCTGTCCCGGCCTCCCCGCTCTGCCCAGGCCCGGGGTGCCCCCCAGGCCCAGCCCCGCTGCCGGGGCGGTCCCGGCCGGGCCTGACTCACTCTGCGGAGCCGTCGGGGCTGGGCCCCTCGGCGGCGCTGGGGGCGATGTTGAGGGCGGGCAGCACCGGCTTCCTCTTGGCCGGCATGGCCGGGCCGGGCCGCGCCTGCGGGGCCGGGGGGGCGCGGCCGGGC